>NC_142249.1:40571642-40691225 GCF_052056855.1 Sturnus vulgaris
TTCACATTTCCTTGCTGGAAGGGAGATGGGGGGGGTTCTGTTTTTAAGGAAGATCCAAATTTTTTTTTTTTTTTTGGGCCAAAGGATTAAACACTTGTTTTATTCCTTCTTTGAAGCTCCTCTGCTTTCCTGATGAATGTTAATCAATCTCCTGAGCTGCCATAAGTGCTGATGCTGAGTTTCTGTGCCACACTTTCACCTGCAACTCTTGGAATGATGGCAAAAACCTCCCTAAAAACCAATTACAAAACTTTATGGGAAGCTGCTGCTATTTTACCCAAGCAGATAAAGGCATCCTGGAAAACCCCATCAATCCTGGAGCACGCCCAGCAGGGCTGCAATCCTCCCCCTGGCAATGGGAACAGCAAACCTGCAGGCAGAAGGAGCACTGGGAATGTGCTGGGAATGCCATCAGGGAAGATTTAACCTCTCCAGAGCAATGGACTGAAAGATTTTTCCAGTGTCACAATAAACAAACAGCCCAGAAAGCTCCTGGTCGGTGTTCGTTTCCCAGATGCATTTAAATATTTAAATATTTGTGGCACTCATGAAAAGGTGGCTCGAAATGTATTTTTGATAAATGATGATTGTCGTGTAATAGTTCTTTCGAGAAAACAAAGCCTTGAGTGAGCAAACAGACAACCCTGCAAGCTGAAATGAAATCCCAGCTTCTGTAAAATGCAGGATCCCGTGGAGATTATCTTTTCCTTTAGCTAAACTAGTAAAACCACACCTTTTATTTTGGTTTTAGGTTCAAGGAGTAGGGCAAAGGCTGTCTTTAAAAGAGTCTGACACAGAGCTTTTAAATCCCAGTGCTAAGGAGAATTTGCTGTTCTTGTTAAGAGGTCGAAGGAATAAAAAAAAAAAAAAAAAAAAAGAAAGAAAGAAAAATAAAAACTAGGCAGACTCAACTTCATCTCCAGTTTTCTGCTTCCCCTTTGGGATTTTACAGGGATGCCTTGATGAGGCTGCTGATTTTATTGCCTTTCCCTCTGCTTTATAATCCAATTACCATAGGCTGCAGCACAGCACTTGGGATTTCATGGCAGGGGACGACAGGAAACCCCTCAGTTCCCTGCAGTAGATTTCCATGACTCCAGTCCAAGTGGAGAAAGTGATCCAGAAACAACAGATCAATGAAGGAGGAACCACTTGTCCAACCTGATTTCTGGAAATATTTAGCCAGAGTGCTTGGGAGCTGAGCTGAGAAGAACAAATATTCCTGGCTTTAGCTCTGCATATTTAAGTGAGTTGTGTTCCTTTCCTGTAAAGGCTCTGGGAGACCTCTCCTTCTGTACCTGATGAAATGATGACTCTGTGATGTTCTCACCATCCAGGAGCAGAACACACAATCTGTGGAAAAATCCTGAAAATGATGAGTCCTCATCTTCCTTATGGGACTGCTCTGGAACACCTAAAAACCCTGTTTCTGTATTTCTGATGTTTCTCTACTGCAGAGGTTCATTCTCTTTCTCTATTTCTGATGTTTCTCCACTGGAGAGGTTCATTCCCTAATTCTGTATTTCTGTGTCTCCACTGGAAAGGTTCATTCCCTCTCTGTATTTCTGTGTCTCCACTGGAAAGGTTCATTCCCTTTCTGTATTTCTGATATTTCTCCACTGGAAAGGTTCATTTCCTTCCACTGGAAATTCTTGAAGGAAGCATTTCCAGTGGAAGGACTTGGGATCTTTCCAGCGAGGTGGGATGGCTCAAAACAGACTCCCAAAACTCAGAAATTCCCCCTGTTTCTCCCTCTGCTCTCCCTGCAGGGACACCTGGAGCCAGGTGTGCTCCAGCAGCTCCAGGGACAGCAGTGACACGGGACAGGACAGGAATTCAGGGATCTCTGGGCACTGCCATCCCCCCCAGAGCCAGGAGGGAATTTGGGATGAAGGAGCCATCCCTGTTGTGCTCAGGGTGAGAAACTCCTGCAATTCTCACTTCATTCATCCAGCACCTCCAAATCCTCCAGTGTGAGTCCTTTTACAAACCCAGAAAGGACTGAAAATACCTTTGCCTTTGCCTTACAAAAGAGAAAAACATAATTCCAAACATCATTCCAAATATCATTCCAAACATCATTCCAAACATCATTCCAAATATCATTCCAAATATTATTCCAAGTATAATTCCAAACATAATTCCTAATATCATTCCAAACATCATTCCAAACATCATTCCAAATATCATTCCAAAACTCCCTGCAGCAGCAGAGCCCACCCTTGTGCTACAGATCTGAAAAGCCACGTGTAATTCACAGAATCCTAAAATCCCAGAATCCCAAAATCCCAAAATCCCAGAATGGTTTGGGTTGGAAGGGACCTTAAACTGATCCCATCCCACCCCTGCCATGGGCACAGACACCTCCCACTGTCCCAGGCTGCTCCAAGTCCCTGAAACTTGATTAAATCAGGTAATTTCTGATTACCTGATTTATATAAAATGCTAATATTTTTCCCTCTGACTCTTCCATGCTGGTTCAGACCTGCGTTTTCCCTAATCTCTCAAACCCTGCATTAAAAAAAGAACAGAATAATTCATTTATTCCAGTCTTTCACAACATCCCTACAGAGATGACTTAAAAAACCCCAAACTCTAAATAAATAAATAAATAAATAAACTCTAAATAAACCTCTGAAAGTTCTGTCCTGGATCTAAAACTGCCTACAAGACAGGAAGCAAAAATTAGGAATAAATATGAAATATCAATATTCAATGTCTAATATTTTCTGTGGCCTCCAAAAATGTTGAAGGACTTTTATTTCCATTATATTTCAAGTGAGAATTGGAGTTCACTTGAGAGCAAAAAATGGAAAAAAATTCAGCCTGAGCAGCTCAGCCTGACAGAGTTACAAGCAGAAAACAGAATATTCTAATTGGGAGTGTGCAGAATAATAACTAATGGCAGCTCTGCCTATAATCACGATGAGCAATAGAGGAGCAGATCAGAACCTCATGTTCTCAGCATTTAATTCAATGTCCAGATGAGGGAGCACAGAATTAAAAGGTGATAGAACTTAAAATTCATAAAAGGATCTATTTATCCCAAATGGAGAACTAGCCCAGGCTCTGTTAAAATGATGAACTTAGTTTATCCTTGAAAAGCTTAGCCTTAAAAAAAGGTTGGACATGAATATTGGAATATTACACCTGCTGTAGCTCTACATGTTGTGCTTAGCAAAATTTAGGGATAAAAAGTAAAGCTTTGACTTCAACCTTGATCCCTTGGCAGGAACAGGTTTAGGAAGGGACCTAAAGTTGACTTTTTTTTTTCTATTTTATGCTTCCCACTGTTTTTTATTCTCCAAAAATCTCTGCTGTGATGGGCAGAGTAACAGCTTAAACACCCAATACTCCACTGAATTCTGGTTATTACTTTGTCCCAAACTTTTTTGGGCTGGACCAGAACTTAGAAGCAAAATTTTCAGATGCAGTGATGAAAAATTGGGTTTGTTCCAGTTCAGGCTAGAAAGAAAAGAGCTCGTTATTGCAATTTAAAATGATATTAATGTGAAAAACATCAAATGTCTTAGGAGGGAATATTGCTGCCACCTCTTGGCTCAGGGTAGGATGAACCAGAGAGCTGCAGGTGGAGCTTTCCTGGCTGCTTTCTCCAGGCAGAAATTTGACTTTTGGGTTTAGGATGATGTTCCAAACCCAGCTGGGAATGGGATAATCTGAAATCATTTCTGTTGATCGTGAGTGAAGGAAAATTGGCTGGACATGAAGGGAATTTTGGAAGGAAAAAAAAAAAAAAAAAGCCATAATTCCACTTTACTGTTCAAATTCTGCTTCATCATTGGACACAACCAAGGTCACTGAAGGGGAAATTGCCAACAAATGGGAATCCAGGCAGGCAGCTCCAGTGTCCCTTTGTCCCCATCCATGTCCCACTGGGAGTGTTTTTACCTGCCTGGCAGGTACCAGGGTGTGAGCAGGCCTGGCAAAATCAGGATTACCCCAAAAACTTTCCTGTCTTGCACCAACAAAACCCACTGGTGTCACTTCACAGTGAATTTCTTGGAAAATTGTTCCAGTGGGAGATTGGGAGCCTTGGTTCTGTCTCCTCCCCACCAGCTGCTGTCAGATTTTGTGTGTCACAGGTGAAAAAGGGAGGGACCCCCATCCCATCCTATTGTTTTTAATTTTTTTTTATTATTATTAGGGTTGGGATTAAAGGTATGAGAGATGGAATTTTGTGTTTGGATTTAGATGTTTATTTATTTTTATTTATTTTATAGTCAGTTATAATATATTTAGCTAATAAATTAAAAATGGTGACATGGTGATTTTATTTTTTTTTGTTGTTATAAGCACCACACACAGCAACCTAAACTAAAAACTTGCAGAGTGACTGAAATTCAGCAGCCACACGTGGAACGTGCCTGCAACAAAGGGAAATGGGGAAAATCCACGGTGAGAAATCCATCAATAGCCCTGATCTTGTTCATGGGAAGGTGTGGAAGGGCCAAATGCTCTTCAATCAGAGGTGAAGGATGGATGGTCCCCAAGCTGGGCTCACACACTCCTAAAACCAGGGGATTTAACCCCAGTTCAGCACAGCAGCTTCCCAGACTGAGTCATGGGGGAAAAAAAAGAAGATTGGAAGGGTTTTTATGAATACTTTTTTTCGTAGCAGCAGGAAGCAGGCATTAAGGATTGAACAGGTTCTTTTGTCCCTGGACTCATTCCTGCCCACACATTTGTGTGCCTGCTCTCCCCACGGAATTGGAGAATTCCTCAATTCCTCCTCGTGCAGATAATTTGGGTTTATTCATCTTCTGCAGAGCCCACCTAAACCTTGGGGGTGGCGAGGGGGTGGGAAGGGCAGAGGTGACAAAGGAACTGAATTATGCTCCCAACTGGGAATATCCAGCTCTAGAAGTGAAGCTTGACAGGGCTGATACATCCAGGAAAACATTTCCTTAAAATACCAAATGTCTCTAATTGAAACCAGCCTCTTAAATGCCTTTATCTTAAACGAGCAGGTACTGAAGGGGTAATGAGAATATTCCTTCTACTGCAGAAAATTCCTCCTCTCCCCGCTGAGCACTGACAGACAATAGCTCCAAAATTCCCTCCCAACATCCATAATGCAGATTAAACTTCAGCTTTAGGAATTTGAGGAGCCATTTCCAGACAAAGCTGTTGTGTTGCAAAACTCACAGGCATAGTTTGCCCACCACAAAAGAAAAAACCCCAGCAAATAACCCAAAAGCAATGTGTGATTCCAGAATCCTCCTCGCAGGTAATTTACAGTCATTTTCAGCGTGGCAAATCAATTCATAAATCCCCAAAATACATTTAATGAATGGAATAAGCACTTTGTGGCCATTTGTGGCACAGGAATGCTCCACACACAGTGTCATTTTCTTATTTCAAATGAGCTGGTCGAAGTCCAACGCATGAAAGAAGTGCCAATTAGTGGAGGTGCATTAATTAACAGCTCTGGAGACCTGGACTCTGATTTCCAGCACTCCTCAATGTGGGCAAGACAAACAGGCTGGTGAGCCCAGGCTGGATTTGGGCCAGTCACCCAAAAAATGAACCCAAAAAAATGACAAGCTGTGGTCTGGGTGAGAACACAGAATTGCCAACTTGCTTCTGCTCTTACACAGCACAGCCACAAATGACACAAAATAAACTCCCAGGAGGAGGAAATGGCACCACACAAAGTGGGGAAAGCAGCCCTGTGCTCCCCTGTTGTGGGAAACAGAAAAGGTATAAAACTCTCAAAAGCTGTGGGAAAATAAATGTCAGGATGGAGAAATGCAAGAATGCTGAAGATGCAAGGACAAGAAACAACAGACCTCAGGAAAATGTGTTAAACAAAATAATAAAAATATGTAATCTTAATAATGGAGCTTTATCCATTGTTTTAAGCTATTACAAACAAGCAGGATGTAGTTTAGCTTTATTAACTGGCCTGAGCAAACACTTGTCAGCTTTTAATATTCTGCTATTGGCTAGAAAGTTGTTAAAAGATTTTATAACAAAGAGAGCTCGGTGTGCTGGGCCAGCAGCTGAAGCTGTTCCCTCTCCCTTGCTGGGTTCTGTAAAATGACACTGATGGGTGTGAGGGAATAAAGCTTCGAGACAACTGCTCAGTTCCTGTCCTGTTTGTGTACATGGATATATGGAAATGTAAAATAAGAGAAAAAAAAAAAAATCCCAAGGAAATCCACACCCTGTGTCCTGAGGCAATCCAAGGGAGGATTCCAAGGATCTCTTCGAGATGGGATAAAAAAGGGAATTACCAAATACAGGAGGTGTTTTTACAGCTGCATTTCAACCTCACTGAGCATTCCCAGAAAACCTGGGGCCTCCCCATCCTTGGGAGTGTCCAAGGCCAGCTCAGACAGGGACAGTTGGGATAGTGGAAGGGATGGGATGGGATAATGGGATAATGGGATGATGGGATGGTGGGATGGGGTGGGATAATAGGATAGGATAGAATGGGATGGGATCAATGGGATGGGATGGGATCAGTGGATTGGGATCCATGGGATGGGATAGGTTGGGATAATGGGATGGGATGGGATCAATGGGATGGGATAATGGAATAATGGGATGGGATAATGGGATGGGATGGGATAATGGGATGGTATAGGCCTTAAGGTCCTTTCCAACCCAAACTGTTCTGGGACTCTCAGGCCCTGGGACTGTTGGGGTGTCTGTGCAGGGCCAGGAGGCAGATCAGTGACCCTGTGGCTCCCTTCCCACTCTGGATATTCCGTGATTCCCTGCCTGCCTCTCCCCCAGCAGCTCTCCTGCTCCATTCCCTGCTGGCTCTGCACGTGCCAAGGCTCAGCATCTCAGTCAGGAATGGTTTCCCGGTTGGGCTGGACAATCCCAGAGCTCTTTCCCAAAGTTCTGTGACCCCATGGAACAGCCAGAGGCTTTATCAGGACCCTGTTCCTGTGCAGCTCCCCCGGAAGGACTCAGAGCACAGAGCTCACGTTTATACACCAGGGATGTGCAAAATCTGCCCAGCATGAGAAAGGCTTTCAGCACGGGGGTACCACGGAATGCTTTCCTCAACATTTCCATTTCTGGAGACAGAGGAACATCAGAAATCAGTCAAGCCCAGCTTTCATTCCACAGCTTCTCCACCACAAGTGGGGAAAACAAAATTCTCTTTGATTTCAATAAAATCACAGCTACAAAACACTTGAAAAAATGAATATACACAGGGAGAAAGTGGCTCCAAATCAGCTGGTTTGGGAACAGCTGAGGTCAGCTTTTACTCCTGAGAGTGGGGAACAGAGCTGGGAAAGGGCTGGAGAATTCCTGAGGGAGCTGGGAAAGGGCTGGAGAATTCCTGAGGGAAATGGGGAAGGGGCTGGAGAATTCCTGAGGGAAATGGGGAAGGGGCTGGAGAATTCCTGAGGGAAATGGGAAAGGGGCTGGAGAATTCCTGAGGGAAATGGGAAAGGGGCTGGAGAATTCCTGAGGGAAATGGGAAGGGGCTCAGGCTGCAGCAAAGGAGGATCCCGAGGGATCTTTTCCCTCTCTGGAATTCCCTGACAGGAGGGGACAGCCGGGGGGATTTGGGATCTTATCCCAGGGAACAGGGACAGGAGGAGAGGGAACGGCCTCAGGCTGGGCCAGGGGAGGGCAGGGTGGATTTTTTGGGACAATTCCTTCATGGAAAAGGGGCTCAGGTGTTGTCCCCATCCCTGCTGGGATTTCACAGCCCTGGGGATGTGACACTGGGGACAGGGGCAGTGCTGGCAATGTTGGACTCCATGATCTTGGAAAAATAATAACCCAAAAATAACCAAAATTTTTCCACCTGGGAATTCTGCCTGCCACAGCCACTTGTCCTCCCTCACTTCCTCGCTGCTGGAAAAGTGAAAATTCTGTGGCACAATTCTGCAAAAGCACAAAGTTGGATATGCCAGGAGAGACGCCCCCAGCCCGAGCATCTCCTCCCTTTCCCAGCAGGATTCCCACTGCAATTATCAGCGAAATGTCTCCATTTGGGGGATTTTTTTTTTTTCCCCCCCAAAATCTCTAGGATGAATCAGTTGATCGGGGTTGGAACTCCTGGATTTGTCACGGGAGTGCCCTTGGGTTGCAATTTTCCATGTGGGTTTCCATGGAGATCGGCAGAACCCGGAATAAATTTGTTTTGTCATAATTGCCGCCCAATTCTGGGCAAAAGCAATAAATAAATATTCTTTACTATTTCCACCAGCACGAGCCAGGAGCTGGAGATTTCCTGAAACTCCTGATTTAGTGAACAAACCCCCAAAAATCACCAAATATGAGGAATTTCAGCAATTACGATGATTTAGGATAAGCAAACCCGGGCAGTGGCAGCGTGTGGGAGTTTTTAGTTTTTATTAGCGTCTCCATGAGTCACAATTATTCCATCTTTAGAGATTTTCCCAGATTTTCTCCCGTGGGGGGAAGAGAGAGCAGAGATTTGACATCAGCAGAACATTTTTAGGGCTCTGAGAACACAAAGCTGAGCCAGTGCAGGATAAGGAGGAGCAGAAAGCCCTGCCCCACAACCCAGCAGATTTAGGCTCCTTAAAAATGATATTTTTTTTTAATTTATTTGTTATTATGTAATTATTTATCATTCTTTATTTAAAAAATATTTTAAAAATTAATTAACGAATTATTATTATTTAATTTACTATTATTATTAGATTTATAATTATTATTATTATTATTCATTATTATTCATTATTATTAGTAGTAAATTATTAATCCACAAAGTCATCACAGAGAAGACCTTGGGAGAGACTTTTCCCTCTGCTGGTTTCCACGTGCAAGTTTTCCAAGCAGACTTGGATTAAAAAAAAAAATTCTAAAATTTTTATATATATAAAAATAAAGATATATAGAAAAGATATATATTTAATATATAAAGATAATATAAAATAGAATATTAGAATGTAAGTATAAAATATAATATTATTATATTATATATTTTTTATAATTATATATATTGTATATGTAAAGATATGTATATCTTCATATATATAAAAGTAATGTAAAATAGAATATAATATTAACATGTAACTATAAAATATATTATATTATATTATATTATATTATATTATATTATATTATATTATATTATATTATATTATATTATTTTATTTTTTATGATTATATATATTGTATATATAGGGATATGTAAAATAGAATATAATATAAAAATGTAAGTATAAAATATAATATTATGGAGCAGATAGCTGGACATGGATAATTTTGGGGGTGAAAAGCTGTGATTCAGACACACCTCCTGAATTTTCTTTTTATCCAATTTCTCAGAGTTGTATGGGGCCAAAGCAGCACAAATGGATTTTGTTTTCCATTGGCAAATCCATCTGCCTTTGCCAGTTTTTTTTTAAACGTTTAATCTGGAAGAAAATCCAAGATTTTAGCGTGCAAAAGCCCCAATTTTTAATTTGCATCCCCCCAAATCTCAGCAGTGCCACCATGCCCCCCCACCACGACACCCACTGGGGATTTGGATTTATTTGTGGGCTGACCAAAAACATGGAATTCCTTCAGAAAAAAAACAAAAAAAAAGCGCTGGAATTCCCATCCTCTACTCTCAGGATAAAATATTTTAATGCAACTTTATCCTAAACCAACAGCTCTGTGAGGAGAGGAGAGAAATCAATGAGGAATTCATTAATTCCAGGGCCTCCCCACCCTCCCAGCCAGGAATTCCTTCCCAATATCCAATATCCAATATCCAAAATCCCAATATCCCAATATCCCAATATCCAATATCCAATATCCAATATCCCAATTCCCAATATCCCAATATCCCAATATCCAATATCCCAAAATCCCAATATCCCAATATCCAATATCCCAATATCCCAATATCCCAATATCCAATATCCAATATCCCAATATCCAATATCCCAAAATCCCAAAATTCCAATATCCCAATATCCAATATCCCAATATCCAATATCCCAATATCCAATATCCCAAAATCCCAAAATTCCAATATCCCAATATCCAATATCCAATATCCCAATATCCAATATCCAATATCCCAATATCCCAATATCCAATATCCCAATATCCAATATCCAATATCCCAATATCCAATATCCCAAAATCCCAAAATTCCAATATCCAATATCCCAATATCCAATATCCCAATATCCCAATATCCCAATATCCAATATCCAATATCCCAATATCCCAATATCTCACCCATCCCTGCCCAACAGAAAATGTTGATGAGAGAAATGTAAGAAACCACCCAACCAAAAAACCCCAACAGAAAAAAATCCAACCTGTCTCTGGTATTGATAAGTTACAAGTCATTGATAAATTACAAGTTATTGATAAATCACAAGTTATTGATAAATTACAAGTTATGGATAAATTACAGGTTATTGATAAATTACAAGTTATTGATAAGTTACAGGTTATTGATAAGTTTAGGGAGCTCTGTGTGGTGGAGCCATCCAGGCATTTTACAGACATCCAGCACTGCAAATTATTCCCTGAAAATCAGCAGCAGCAGCAGCACTGGAAATCAGTCGCGTTGTGGTTGTGGTATTTTTGTAACTGAGCCGAGCTCTGTGCTCAGCACTTTGAAAAATAGAAAAATACAAAAAAAATATATATATAAAAATATGAAACGATAAAAAAATACAAATGTAAAATTGCAAAAGTATTTTTAAAATATAAAAAATAAAAATATAAAAATTAGAAATATTAAAATATATCATCTAAACCCCACATTTAATTTATGAAAAGGACTTCAAAAGTCGTGAGGACTCGATGCTGAGCATTGGGATGTTCCAACATCCCCATCCTGTGGCTTGGACCAGAACTGCAGAATTTCATCCCAAAAACTCAGCTCCTGCTGCCACCTGAGTCTGTACGCACACATGGATTTCTCTTCATAATTACTGCCTGGAATTTTTCTTTTTAATTCCTTCCCTGCCTGTAATTCTCTTGGAAAATTCCTACGGATCTGAGCTTGTAAAGAAATGGGAATTTTGTATTTGACAGCCATGAAATTCCCGTTAATAAATCATGAGGATTTCATCCTAACACTGCACAAGAACCTCAGAGCAGACTGCCACAAACGCCTCTGAAAAACCGGGCTCCCCACATGAGCCAGGATTTGCCAGGTTGGTCCTGCCTGAAAAATAAGGATTAAAAAATAATCTGGTGAAAAGGGGCTTTTGGAGGGTAATTAGTAACTGTGTAAATAAATACATGTCCCAGTGGTCTGATATTATTATAAACGCTGTTCCTATTTTTTCTAGGATCAAGAATATTTTATTCCCATTAAATTCAGTGTTTTCATTATTACAAAATGCCTCGATTGATGGCATGAGGGTGGAAAAACTCACAAAAAAAAAAAAAAAAAAAAAACCAGGACAAAACACAAAGAAAGTGCAGAAATCTGCTGCTCAGAGGACTCAGCCCAAATTCTGGGCAGCCCCGAGAGAAAAAGCAACAACAACAACAACACCAAACAGCATTTGTGGAGCCGAAAGCAGAATTTGATGGTTTAGACAAGAGCTGGGGGTTTGTACTGAAATCCTGCATTAAATGTGAGTGGCTGAGACAGGGAATCCAACCATGGGAGAGCCTGGGGCTGATCCAAACCGGGAAATGATCCAAAACAGGACCAGGATCCAAACCAGGACCAGGATCCAAACCACAAACTGATCCAAAACAGGACCAGGATTCAAACCAGGGGCAGGATCCAAACCAAGAACTGATCCAAACCAGGATCAGGATCCAAACCAGGAACTGATCCAAACCAGGGGCAGGATCCAAACCAGGACCAGGATTCAAACCAGGACCAGGATCCAAACCAGGACCAATTAGGACAGGACTCAAACCAGGAGCATCCCCCCATAGCTGTGCTCCCACAGCCCAAATGGTCCCAGCCTCCATTCCAGGGAAAACACAGGATTTCCTTGGTCAAAACTTTTCATTTTGGAAGATGATTATTGCTGCTGGAATCCTGCTGGAAGCACAGGGACATTTTGTGTCTGCTCCCCTGGATGTGGGGAGTGTTTCTGGAGAGGGGATTTGGATAAAGACTCGGACACAGGGAATGGCTTCCCAGTGCCAGAGGGCAGGGATGGATGGGATTTTGGGAATTGGGAATTCCCAGATTTGCTGTGGCTGCCCCTGGATCCCTGGGAGTGCCCAAGGCCAGGCTGGAGCAGCCTGGGATGGTGGGAGGTGTCCCTGCCATGGCAGGGCTGGATTAAGATGGGATTTAACCCTTCCAACCCAAACCATTCCGGGATTCTGGGATGAGCACGGCAAACTGGAGATGTGCCAGATGCTCAGGGCACCCTCTAAGCCCAGCTTAAACCCCTCGAGCTCAAACCAAATCACAGCTGCCACCGTGGAAGTCAGGGAGGCAAATCCCTTGGGATGCCTTGGGATCTGCTGTGTCAGGAGTGGAGGCAGCTGTGATGAACACAAGGACACCTCCCTGCTGGCTTCTCCCTCCAGATGGGCACGGATTTCCAAAAAACGCTCCAGAATTTGGGGGGGGGGGGGGGGGGGGGGTTTCAGTGTGCACAGAATTTTGTTTCCACAGGAATAGTGCAAACTCATCCCACCCCAAAATGTTGAATTTAAGTACAACCCAAAAAGGGCTTTTCAAGGAACAAAGGATTTGACCCCCTCCAAACCAGCAACTCGTGGGTGGACACAGCAGGACCAGTTCAGAGGCACAGGGATACTGGGGAGCCAGAAACCATCAGCACAGTGCATTTGGATTTGGGGCTGCATTAAAATATCCTCTACCAAGAAAAGTGTTCTAAGAATAGAACTGAATAGGAAAAAAAAAAAAAAAAAAACCAACCAGGGATTTTATTAAAATACATTGTACCGAGGAAAGGTTCTAATTATAAACCTGAATGGGAGAAAGGCACAGCTTGGAACTGCTGTGGAGAGCAAAGTTACCCCTGTCCGGGCCAGAAGAGCTGAAATTGCCCGGACCGCAGGGAAGGGATGCTGTAAACTCGGGCAGAGCATCCTCCCTGCTCGTTAGCTGCTCATTAGCATATTCCACATTAACATATGGCCAGGGCCTGAACCGCAGCCCTCTGATATTTGCCAAACACGAGCTGCGTGTGGCACTGAGTCACAATCCCGGGCTGCTTTGGCATCGGGAAGGACCTCGAAGCTCATCCTGTTCCACCCCCCGCCACGGGCAGCGACACCTTCCACTGGAACATCAATAATTGCGCTTCCAAAATGCCAGAAAACGGAGGAAACTGCACAGATTTTCATGACAGCACACATGAGATGGGTTAAATATAGCCCAGGCAGGCTCCTCACACAAGACAATAAAATATTCCTGGTGTCTCTCTTTAGCGTCTTGAGAATTCTGCCTCCGTGGCAAAACCCGAATGGTTTTCCAGGGCTGGATTTTGATTTCCATGATTCCACCCCCTCCTCTCCCCCCTCCATCTCCTCATTCCACCCCTCTCCCTGGTGCCCACGCCCTCCTCCCGCTCCTTTATTATCATGAAAATCACACTTCCACTCCCCCTTCCCATAACGTTCTGTATCCTTGGAGCTGGCTGATTTTAGGTCCAAAGCTGTTCCATCTTCTCCTGTTCCAAACAACCTCTCTTCACCTTCCACATCCTCCCCAAAGCCCTTCCCAGGCTGCTCCCTGTGCTGCACTGGAGGAGCTCAGATCCCAGCCCAGAAATTCCTCGTGGATAATTCCTAAGGCATTGGGATAATTCCTAATTTAGATTCCTCTAAATCCTCCCTCAGCCTGCAGCAATATCAATGTTATATCTACATTTTACACCCCCCAAATTCACCCTGGGCAGCAGCATCCTTCACTTCCTTCAGGAATAACTTCCAATTCCTTTCTTTCCCTACTCAATTCCAAAGTTTTCATGTTGCTGGTTCATATATTTGGGGGTTTACACCCCCAAATTCAAGATTGGGCAGCAGCATCCTTCATTTTCTTCAGGAATATCTTCCAATTCCTTTCTTTCCCTACTCAATTCCAAAGTTTTTGTGTTGCCCAGAGCTTTGGCTCAAAGGCCACAGCTCCAAAGGTTGTAAATCCATGGAAATATGCACACAAGGGCAGACTGCACCTTCCTAAACACTCATTTATTCCCATAGATCCTTCAAAAATAGCTGAGGGATCTCTTCAGGGATCTCCAAAGCATCAGATGGAAACTGTCCCGTGGGGAAAGCTCTGGGAGTAAATTTTTTAGGGTCTTCAAGGAATGGGTCTGTTGTGAGGAAAATAAAGAAACATCCAGAGCTGTGAGTTCAGCCAAAGTTTGGAGATGTAAAAAGAAAGGTGGGGCCAAAAGGAGACATTTGAGTCAATGTAGGTACTGTAGAAATTCAGGGCATGATTCATTAGCAAAAAAAAATAAAAAAAAAAAAAAAAAATCCCCTGAACCCCCTCTGTAGCTATTTCCAAGGAGGTACATCCATAATTTATGTGGAACAGGAGTGGGCTGCAATTTCCCCCACACTGCTCCTGCATAAATTACACCAGCTTGCAATTCCCCAGCTCCTGCTTTTCCTGTGAGTGGTAACCCCCCATTTACCCACCACAGACACCAGGTTTGCAGGTGAAAGAATTTGGGGGTGCCAGGACCTGGGGCAGGTGGGAGGCTGTGGGGGATTCTCAGTTTTTTATCACAGAATCCCACAAAAACCTCCCCAAATCAGCACTGAACACAGAGAGGACCCAGAGCACACCACCACGAAGAAATTTAAAATATCAAGAGATTTGTCATGTGAGCTGCTCCCTCACTTGTGGATGGGTTGGAGCAGAAGAACCCTTGAGTGCCTGAAATAAATCCATAAAACATTTCCCAGCCCTGGGAGAATCCAAGGCCGGGCTGGATGGGTTTTGGGACCAAGGAAATTTCCTTTGTGAAGGTTTTGGCCCCGAGGGAACAGGGACCACGTGCTGAAGTCAAGACAATCTCAGTGCCTTGCAGAAATCCTACAAACTGGAAAAATCCCTGGGAAAAAGGAGAGGGCAGAGGCTGGGCAGGCAGAGTGTCCATGGAGAGGGCACCATGTGGCAGCAGGTGACTCCTGGTGGCCTTTCTGCTGTCCCCTTCTTGCACCAATCCCCACCCAAACTCTGCAGGCACAAAGGAAAAGGGAAGGATCTAAACCAGAAAGGAAAAAAAAAAAAAAAAAAAGGGATGAAAACAGAGGAAGCTGCTCCAGGACACATCCAACTGCCCCCTAAAGAAAAAGGGAAATTTTTCCTTCCAGGACACCGAAGAATGGGGGAATGAAGTGGCAGAGGATGAGTTCTGAAGGTCACCCACTCTTCAGGGCCACTAGCCACATTTTGTGCTCACAGACTCTGCACACAAACCAGGGACAGATTCCACCTCTCCTTTCTTGGTCTTTTTTCCCCCCTCCTTTTCTCCTTCCTCTCACTTTTTTTCCCTGTTCTTGCTTTGTGTCAAGTTTTGGGGAGCTCTTTTATTTTATCCCTCAATCTGTTGCCATCACTTTGCTGATGTGTGACCCTGTCCAGGGGGGAGGGAGTGTCCCAACAATGTCACTTTTGCTGTGACACACAGAGTGGCAAATAAAAGACAGCGACAACATTCCCAGGAAAAACAGAAACAAACAAACAAACAAAAAAATCCTGCATGCCGTCCTCATCTGAATTTAACTAGTCACTGTAGTAAAAATTTGGGATTTCCCCTCTTCCCACTCTTTTTGTGTGGTACAAAAGTGGGTAATGAGGCAGCTGCTGAAATTCAGTGCAGAGGAATGAAAAGGAGAGAGCCAAGGCAAGGCCAGAGGGAGCTTTTGGAGGAGAAGGAAAATGGAAGAGGAAAGGGAAGAGGAGCAGGGCTGTGATCTGCACGACAGGAACCAGCCCCGAGTGGTGCTGGGGGAGGTTTAGGTTAAATTTTAGGATGGGTTTTTTTCATGGAAAGGGGGGTGGAGCACTGGAAGGGGCTGCCCAGGGCAGTGTGGGGGGCTCAGGAAACGTGTGCAGGTGGCACTTGGGGACATGGCCAGTGGTGACCGTGGGGGTGGCACTGGTTCATGCTGGACTTGATGATCTTAAAGGGCTTTTCCAACTTCAGCCATTCCATGGCTCATCCCACAGGGATCCTTCCCAGCCAGCTCTCACCATGGCTCTCCCATCTCCTCTTCCTCACCTCCCCGATGTGTTTTAACCCCAGCTCGTTCCCTTCTCCTCCATTTCAGTTCCATTTGCAATTCCTGGATTCCCTCTGCTCCCATCACAGCAACGTGAGGGTGATGTCCCAGCCACCCCCAAACCCCACACATCTCCTAAATGCACAGCAGAGTTATTATCCCACAGGATGGAGCTCCTGATGTGTGGGGAGCAGGAGAGGGAGCAGAAGCTGCTCAAAGGCAAAGCTGCAGGAGAATATTCCGAATATTCCAGCCCTAATTGCCAGCAGGCTCTTGGAAAATGAGGTTTCATCATCTCGAGCCATTAACCTCCACTGGTCATTAAGGCCTGAGAAATGCCAAGTGCTGAGGGCATTTTTATCACTCTCTGATGAATAAAAAAGAGAGGAGGAAAGAAAAAAATAAACCCCACCAGGTTATGAAACATCTCCTAATGGGAAAATCAGTTCCCATTGCCCAGAAGAGATCACCCAAGGAATGAACACCCCAAGTGATTCCCAGTACAAAAATTCCACTCGTGAACTTTGAAGTAGAGAGGGAATTTGGTACAAAAAGCTCCAAAAACACTTCCCAGAAATGGGGGAGAACGTTGACATGTCAAGTGGTGTCCCCAGGAAAGTCTCACCCAGGAGAAGCCTGGTGAGGGACAAGTGGACAATGGAACTCACCACAAGAACCTGGGCAAGCAAAATGCAAACCCAAACCAACAATGGAATTTGGTTGGAAAATCCTCCCCAAATCCACATTTCCCTTTGGAAATGGGCACAGTTGTCAAAGGTTTGCTGGAGCCACAAGTGAGGAGCACAACTGGGATTTTCCTCCAGGACATGGTTGGGATTCTCCAGTTTAAATCCAGGTGTCTGCTGCTGCTTCAGGTCACCCAGAAAATCCCAGTCATTATCCCAATAAAAGGATCCTCTTGATTTCCAAAGGAACGTTTTCAAAAGGTTTTTTTTGCAAAATTCCAGCCTGGCATTATTTCAGTGCCTTGCCTGGCTCGGGATCTCAGATTTTTCCAGGGATCTCAAACTGCATTAAGTGCAGTGGAGATGTAGAGACATGGGGGCAGCTCCTGCTGTCCTCATGGATTAATGGGAAAATGAGGAATTATATAACGTGGAAAAGAGTGCCTGGGTGAGCACTGCAGAATTAACCACCCAAAAGCACAAACCACGGGATCCAAGGAAAACCAAGAGCAGGTCCCAGCTCATTGCTGGCAGGAAAAAATGTCACAGGCCAGACCTGAGCACTGCAAACTGCCAGGATTCAAGAGGTTTTTCCTTTAGGATGTTCAATCTCTGCTTTGGGATGAGAAAAGGTTTTCCCTAAAGCATGATGCTCACCATGGAAGTGTAGGGAAAAGGGAATGCTGAGGGTTCCTTAGCCAGTGTGTGAAGGGTCACTTTCCTGGTGGATTTTAAAAGGTTTAATAAAAGACAATAAGAGACAAAGACTAAAGCAAAATGTTATAACTGTGGGTGCTTGGCATTCTCTTTGGAGACACCCCTTAAATGCCTGCTGCATATTCATAGACCCATCAAACATTTCCAAACTTTCCTATAAACTATTTTTCATATTCTAAGAACTGTTTTACATGGCCACTCCTTGAGTTCACCTTTTCAGAGCGTGTGCGTTTCTTGGCTGTGGTTTTAAATTTTTTTTTTTTATTAGTTTTAATTTGGGCTGTGGTTTTCAGTTTTTAGAGCTGGTTGGTGTTGGTGACTGGTGTATTAGTAGCAGGTTTTAATTTGGGTGTTATTTAATTAAGTAGGGAGTTCACTTACTACAAAGACACTTGATCAGCTTATGTGACTCCTAAAGAAAACTGCATTTTAAAAACTATTTCAACACCACACTTTGAGCATCCACTTCAATATTTGCAAAAAGCCAGTACCATGATAAGTATTTATAACAACTGGGAATGTGATGGGGGTGTTTTCCCAAACCCAGCCCTGGGTCCCTCTGCAAACAGCACAACCCACAGGCTTGGGGACACTCGGGGACGCTCGGGGACACTCAGGGAATGCTGGCACCAAAATTCCCAACAGCCCCGAGGGAGCAGCAGCTCCCACAGAAGGGGTGAGCTGTGAAAGGTCCCAAAAAAACCCCCAAAACCACCAGAAATGGGGTTTGTAGCAGGGCAAGGGAGTGGGGCCAGGAGGGATCTCCAACCCCTCGCTGTGCTTTATAAAAGTTTCCCATTTTTTTAGAGGGAAAGGGGGAGGCAGGCAAGGCCTTGCTGTTCCCAATCCCATTTTATCTGGAGACCTCATTAAGAGCAGCCAAAAATTCAAATATCACAGGAAAGCCACGTTCTTCTTGCTCTTATTGTCTCAGTTGTTAAATTATCCACCAGCCATTACCAAAATGTTTCAGTGGGAGGTTGGGAATTGGGAATTCCTGAGGAGCTGTGGCTGCCCCTGGATCCCTGGCAGTGCCTGGGATGGTGGGAATGTCCCTGATGGAAAGGGATGAGCTTCAAAGTCCCTTCCAGTCCAAACCAGTCTGGGATTTTGGGATTCTTTTAATTCCATTTGAGTGCCATCCAAAAAACTCTTTTAACAGCAGATCTTTTTTAACGTGGCTCAAGAACTGTAGATTTTATTTTCCTAGAGCTCCGCTTGATTGTTTTTTTAAAGCCAATTTGGAAGATTATTCACATCGGGCTTCCCCCTCTAACCCTGAAACCAACAGAAAGGAATTCAGGAGCTCTTTTTTCCCAGTTCTGTGGGTCCCCCAAAACCTAAGGGGTTTGGGATAAAAAGACATTTCTGTCTCTGCCACGTTTTTGAGCACGGAGCCCCAAGAAATCACCATTTCAGGTTTCCCCAAGCCATGGGATTGTGCTGGTGTCCATAGAAACGTGAGCACAGCCCCGGATCCACTCCCAGGGCTCCCCTGGCATCGCCCCAGCACAAACCCAGGGGCTGGAAACCAAACTGGGGGCACTGGGAGGGGATGGGAGCCGGGCACGGAGAGTTCCAGCCCTGGATTTCACTCAGGGTGGGTCCGGGCATGGAGGGCTCCGGAATTCCAGGCTCCTCGGGGCAGGAATGGGGACAGCAAGAGCCTGGTGAATTCATAGTCTAAATATAAATATATATCTGTATTTATATCTGTATCTATTCATGCCCTATAGATCTATTTCTATCTATATCTATATTTATATCTATATCTATATTAATATCTATATATCATCTATATTTCTATCTATATATATATCTATATCTATATTTATATCTAATCTATATCTATATCTATATTTCTATCTATATATCTATTTCTATCTATATCTGTATCTATATTTATATCTATATCTGTATCTATATTTATATCTCTCTATACATAGATACACAGATATAGATGATATAGATATATTTACATTTATAGCCTTTTAACCATATATATTTACATGTTTGTAAACGTATTTTTTCATTCTTTCCTATTAAATATTGAAGGGGGACAGCAAGAGCACCATGCATTCATAATCTATATCTCTATAGATTTTTATATATATATATATTTATATATATCTATCTATATCTATAGATAGATATAGATATCCATAGATATATATATATATTTATATCTATCTATATCTATATATCTATAGCTATAGATGGGTAGATATAGATATAAATATATCTATATTTACATTTGTATCCTTTTAACTATATATATTTACATGTTTGTAAATGTTTTTTTTCATTCTTACCAATTAAACATTGAAGAAGGAAAGCAAGAGCATTGTGTATTCCTACCCTATATATATATATTTTATTTTTTTGCTATATTTATATGCTTTTATATGTATATATTTACACGTTTGCAAAGGTATTTTTTAGTTCTTGCCTATTAAATATTGAAAGGGGACATCAGCAGAATTGGGCATTGATACCTCATATTAAAATTTATATTTATAGTTATAGTTATTTTATAGGTATAGCTATTTTATAGGTATAGCTATTTTATATTTATGTTTATATTTATATTTATATTTATATTTATATTTATATTTATATTTATATTTTCTTATTTCTATTCTTATTTTTATTCTTATTTATATTCTTATTATTTTTATTTTTATTTATATTCTTATTTTTATTTTTATTTATTCTACTTCATTTATTCATTTACATTTATTTTTATCTTTTTCTATTTATAATCCCCACATTTCCCCGTCAGTGAAGGCATTTTTTTTTTCCCCAACCCCACCTCTCGAGAGAATTCATTTTATAGGTCACGCTGCACTCAGACACAAACAAACACCCCCAGCCCCCAGATGCCTCCAGATGCCCCAATCCCATTTTTTGCCATCCCTGCGCAGCTCCCCATGAATATCTGACTTTTCCTGGGGACTTTGGTTGCCCAGCCTTGTTGCCATGGACACCAGAAGCCGGTCAGCATCTGCAGGAGCCTCGGGAAGACAAGGACATCACCTCTAATATCCATTTTGATATTTTACCTAATTTTTTTTTTTTTCATTTATTTTTATACCTATATTTTGATATTCGATTTTGAAGAGGTAAAACAATTCCTTCGGGATCACATCTTACTCATTCAACACGTCGTTTATGAGATTTGATAATCATTTCAGCAATTCATTCCAAAAGTCCTGGATTAGGAACTGCTTTAAACACAGGAAAAGTCATTTTATCACCAGCAACCTTTATGTGAATATTTTATATATCCAATGTCTTTGCTGGAATTATTTTTTCCAATAAATTTCCATCCCTTACTTCAGCTGCTTTCCTTTCGGTCCTAAAATTGGAAAGGCTGTGGAGCAGTTACAGTAACTGGATAAGGAGGCAAAGTTTTTGAAACATCAATCTCACCCCTATTATCAGTTTTACAGCAAACAGATTCGTGTTTTAAATCGGATTTTTCAATCTCTGTAATTTCCTCACTGTCAGTAAAGAGTTAATGCTTTCATTTGTTTGTGCAGCTCAGGAGCAGAACAAGCAGAGAATGGCTCCGTTTGTTTCTTTTCTGAGGTTATTTTAGTTAATATATATATATATATATTTTTTTTTTAACTAATTCCACCAGCTCTGACTTTCCTGCCTTCACAGCACCAAACCCACGGAGCTCATCCCGTTAATTCCATTTTTCCAACAATTCCAGCAGCTGCTGGCGTGCTCCAACCCCCAGGCACCCCCCAATCCCATGGGAATTTCAGCATCTCAGCACGGACATCACCCCTGGAACTGCTCTGAGCCTGTGGAGGCTCCAAAAACAAACAGCTGGGGGGGATTTCCTGGAAAAAAAAAAAAAAAAAAATCCGCGAAAAATCGGGATTTGCTTGCAAACACACCACGCACAAAATCGCTTCCTAACAGAGCACCGAGTGAGAACTTAATTGGGGATTCAATTAGAACATGAAGAAACATTCAATTAAACCTCCCAGCCACGCAGCTTTCCCAAGGAAAAACGGGAATGTGCAGCACTGGCCGTGGTGATGGCAGCATTGAGGAGACAAGGCAATTTTCCTACTCCTTGTTTTATAATTAAAAGGGGAAAAAAAATTCCATTTCATTTCCTTTTGCTGTTATTTCAACCCTGTGAAAGTTCATGGAGTCACAGAACATCCTGAGTGGGAAGGGAGCCACAGGATGGTGGATCCTGCACAGACACCCCAAATTCCCACCCTGGAATGGTGCCCAGACACTCCTGGAGTTGGATCCTGCACAGACACCCCAAATTCCCACCCTGGAGTGGTGCCCAGACACCCCTGGAGCTGGATCCTGCACAGACACCCCAAATTCCCACCCTGGAGTGGTGTCCAAACATTCCTGGGGCTGGATCCTGCACAGACACCCCAAATTCCCACCCTGGTGTCCAAACATTCCTGGAGCTGGATCCTGCACAGATTTGCACCTGCAAATTCCCATCCTGGAGTGGTGCCCAGACACCCCTGGAGCTGTTGGGAATGTTCCCATTCCCTGGGGAGCCTCTTGGGGAAGAACCTTCCCTGATGTCCCTCCTGACCCTCCCCTGGCTCAGCTCCAAGAAGCTCCAGGTTTTCCTTGGAGGAAACTTTGGGGAAGGTTCTGTGCATGCCATTGCTCTGACCTTACCCACACAGGCAGCATCCTGGAGGAGCTGATGGAACTCCTGGATGTCCTGGAACCCCTGGGCTCACCTGGAGCTGCCCAGGTGAGCACCTTCCACACTGGGAGCTGTAGGGAACAGGGGTTTGACTCCACAGCCCTCATTTTCCCAGGATTTCCTCACCAAGGTCACTGCAGACATCCCAAAAATCCAACTGTGCCCTTTGGTGGGATGGTTTCTCTCCAGCTGCCAGGGGACAATTCCATGGGAGCTCACAGGGAATTCCTGCCATGGATTGTCCCCCTGGGGGTGGCCCCATCTTTGCCCTGCAGAGAGCAAAGCATCCTCAAAAATCACCTGGGATCAACCTCAGGCCACAAGACTGACAAACCAACAGGACCAAAGTGTCCCAGGCCAGGCCTGGAGCACCCTGGGAGAGTGGGAAATGTCCCTGGCCATGGCAGGGAGCTGGAATGGGATGGGATTGAAGTCCCTTGCAACCCAAACCATTCCAGGGTTCCATGATTCAGGAAACCCCAAAGCTGCAAGGTCCTTTTGTAAAGCTTTTGTAAAGTCTGAATGCAAGAGAAAACCTCAAACCTGAGGGAAACTCAAGCAAGACACCCTGGGAACATTCATTTCACTCCAAGCCTTAATTACCCAAATATTTAGATTTACAAAGTCAAATCTGGACTTTGACCAACCAAATCCACTGTTACTTGATCAAGGGGCACAAACCTGAGAGCTGCCAGTGCTGGCTGAGCTGGTTTGAGCAGGGATGAGGCCCAGCCATGCCTGGGCTGCTGCTCTGGGGACAGAGGGCTCAGCCTTTTATTCACCTGTCAAATGCTGAAACAGCTCCTGAGTGCAGCAAAAGAAGAGCCCAGCCCAAGGAATAATCACATTCCATGACACTAAGCTGTGTTTTAGAAATTAATGACTCATGGCAGGATTGAGCTCATCCTGCTAAATTACTGAACCTCTGCTCTGCTCCTCTGCAGACACGTTTTTTTAATCCATTTAATCAGTGCTGGATTTTGAGGAATGCCTGGATCACTGCAGGGTCCCACTGGAATGGATCCTGTTCCCAGCAGAGACCAGAGTCCCCAGGTGATGCTCTGAGGAAAAGGATTTTGAGATTAAAAAAAAAAATTTAAAAAAATGCAGAATTCTGGGAAAAATTCAGATGGACCTTGAAAAGTTCATCAAGAAATGTTCACTGATGAGCAGAGCCTGATGGAAACAAGGCCACAAAACTCTTTTTAAAGATTCTCAATTCTTTTGTCACAATGTCCTCAACCTTTAAAGTGTTGTGAGAGCCTGAGAGCTGCTCTGATAACACAAAATGCTGCTTTTCTCTTCCTCTCAATATTACACAGGAAAAATTATATTTAAAAAGGGGAAGCACAGGTGCTGCCAGAGATGCAGCACCAGGTGTAACTAAGTCTGAAAAGAAAATTGGCTTTAGTCTCAACTATCTCTAAAGAAGCAGCAAAAAAAAAAAAAAAAATTTCCAGAAATAAACTGCACATCTAAATATAGTTTTGTGTGAAGTTAAATGTCCTTGGGCTGCTCAGGGACACTCACTGGCTTCACTTGAATTCTCTGGCACAAGCTGGGAAGGATTTCCACTGATTCCTATGGATGTTTCAAGGAGATTTTATTACAAGGACCTGCTGGTACCAAAAATTCCTCTGAAATCATCGAGTCCATCCATTCCCAGCACTGCCCAGGCCACCACTGACCCCTGTCCCCAGTGTCACATCCCCAGGGCTGTGAAATCCCTGCAGGGATGGGGACAACACCTGAGCCCCTTTTCCATGAAGGAATTGTCCCAAAATCCACCCTGCCCTCCCCTGGGCCAGCCTGAGGCCGTTCCCTCTCCTCCTGTCCCTGTTCCCTGGGATAAGATCCCAAATCCCCCCGGCTGTCCCCTCCTGTCAGGGAATTCCAGAGAGGGAAAAGATCCCTCGGGATCCTCCTTTGCTGCAGCCTGAGCCCCTTCCCATTTCCCTCAGGAATTCTCCAGCCCCTTTCCCATTTCCCTCAGGAATTCTCCAGCCCCTTCCCATTTCCCTCAGGAATTCTCCGGCCCCTTCCCAGCTCCCTCAGCTGCTCCAGACCCTGAGGTGTGAGGGAGAACATTCCAATATTCCTATATTCCAGTATTCCTATAAATATTCCTGTGGGAGACAGCTGGAGGGGAGGAGAAGGAGTAAAAGGAGGGGGAGAAGAAGAAAAATGAGGAGGAGGAGGAGGAAGAGGAGCTGAACTTCCACCCCAGCATCCCAAGAAGTGATGGATGCTCGGACACCCCTGGCTGCTTCTTGCTGCTCTGCACGGGTCACAACTTCTGTCAGTGAAATAAACCTCATTAGAAATGGCAGGGAATTAATTGATAGTGCCAGAATTCAAAGGGAGAACCCCAAATCCTGTGCAGACACAGGTGACAAGGGCTGGGAACACAAAACCCCCCAGAAAACACGAGGAGGAGTTCTGGTGCCAGCCTTGTGTTCAGTCACAAGCACGCGTTTCCAGCTGCCCTAATTAGTGTCTTATAATTGACTCCTGTCCCTTAAGGGGGCTCTTGGCTCTAATTGAGCAGCACCTGCCACGTCAGAGGAGCAGTTTTGTGCAGCCATTCCCTCCTCAAGGGCCACATTTGACCCCTTCAGTGCCAGCTTTGCTGCCAGCCTTGGCTGTGCCCCCGGATTCAGAGCCCATCCCACCGGCCGGGAATCTCCTGCATCAGTAGTCACTCCGGGACAGCAGCGATCCCACTCACTCACTTTGGGGCTTTTTAAACATCATCCCACTCATTTCCAGCACTCCCCTGTGTGTTCTGGAGTACAGATTCCACCTGTGCCCTCCAATTCCCCCAGCACAGAGGGCACTGCCAGCTTTCCCCACGGAGAGGCTGGAGCTGGGAGCTCTGCCCCTGTGGAAAGCACTCGGCACCACAGACCCTCCCTCACACACACACACACACACACACAAAAAAATACAAATCCAAAAGCTCCCCCAAACGTTATTCCCTTACTAAATTAGATTGAGCAATGAATCGAAACCAAAAGTTAAATGCAACATAATGAAAAGGAGAATAATGAGTTCAAATCCCAGGGGGCCGCGTCTCTCCTGGCACAGCAGGAAACCAAGGGTGTCATTTCCATAGGTACTGTGGGCTTGGGCAAGAAGCTGGTGCTCATTTTTTAATGTACACAAGATCTACAAAAGGTGGAAACTCCTTTGGGACGCTGATAACAAATCTCACGGACAGAATTCCTGCTTGTTTTTAAATTAGACCTACAAGCAGCACGGTGTTAGCTGAAGCTGATCCCTGCTGCTGGGACATTCGGGCTGATGGTTTGGAGAGAAAACTTCCCTGTGGGAGGGTAAAGGACAGCGAGAACATCCCATCACCTCATTTTCCTCCTCTTCATTGGAAGCGCCCATCCAATGTGTAAAGTGACACCTCAGGGGGGTCAGGAGTGAAATGAGTGAAATTCCAGGTGATGTCCCGCTCCCTCGGACACAGAGTGTTCCACAAACCCTGAATTCCCACGGGGCACAAATCCACCTCTGGAATCAACACCCCTGCCAAGCTGTGAGCTCAGGACATCTCCCAGGAGTACCGAGCAGCATCTCCTCGGTGCCACAAGCCTGCAGCATAACCCAGAACTGCCTTGCCGCTCGTTTATCCTCGGTTCAACCCCGATCTGCACGGCTCAGATCCCTCTGAACGTCGGATCCTTCCCGAGACTCTCACTTGTCACTCTGGAAACGGGGACTGCCAGCCCTGGCTGCTCCAGGCTGGAGCCCTGACAAGGAGATGCCACCAAAAATGAAACTTCCCTGGGTTATTTAAATCCCTGTGACAGACCAAGCTCTGTGTCCTGAGCACAACACACTTCTGTGCATGGCAAGTGTCCCTGCATCCCTCGAGGGCCCAGTTCTGCTTTCCCTGAGCTTCCTTAAATTCCTGCTCAAGTCACTGAGGAATCTGGGATGCAGGTTCGTGCTCCGGGGAATGTTCCACGTGCTGCTCCACTTGGGAACGCAATGGATAATGTTTACTGCAAACAGCGTTTTTTTAGGTGAGGGTGATGCCTCAGGGGGACTCGGGATGTGTCTGTGAGCAAGAGACAGCTGGCAGGCAGGAGTGGGAGACTGGGAACAGAGATGGGAAAGGGGAGCAGGGAAGGAAAAGGGTGACAGAGGAGGAAAAGGGTGACAGGGAAGGAAAAGGGGAATGCTGGCAGGAGGTTCTGTGCTGATGGCTACCAGAGCTCCTGCAGGGCACGGGGCTGCTGTGGAATCTGAGCTCTGAGCAGCCCCAACCTGAGATGCCGATGCTCTCGACACATTTAAAACCAATTTTTTTCCCAGAAATCCTAAAGTCAGGAGATCACTGAAAGCTCAGCTTCCATTCCCTAAGCCAAGTGCATCTCCCGGTGTCACGGGGGATAACCAGGAAAAGCCCAGCGGGTCGGGAGAGCCCAAGGCGAGCACAATCCCTGCGTTTATCCGGCTGAAGCTCGGCCGCAGCCGGGATTTGGGGCCGCTCCCGGGGGCTCGCAGCTCCAAGCTCAGCCCCGAACTCGCGCGGTGCTCGCAACTCGAGCGGTGCCCGCAGCCGGACCGGACCGGAGCATCCCCGAACCATCCCGGGACATCCCCGGACCATCCAGGGACATCCCCGGACCATCCTGGATCATCTCCAGAGCATCCCCGGAGCATCCCCAGACCATCCCGGAGCATCCCCGGAGCATCCCAGGACCATCCTGGATCATCCCCGGACCATCCTGGATCATCTCCGGACCATCCCCGGAGCATCCCCGCCACGCTGGGCGCAGGGGTCCCGGCCCCTGGCCCCCCGGAGCCCCCCAAAAGCCGTGCCCCAGCCCCTGACCTGCCGCAGGATGAAGCTGGTGGAGGTGGTGCTGCCGTCCGAGCGCTTCAGGCGGCTGCGGCGTGTCGCGGTGCCCCTCGTCACCTGCCCGGGGGACAAAGCATCAAGGTCGTGTCATCACCCCCAGCCCCAGCCCCAGCCCCGCCGCCCCCGGCCCCGCACGCACCGCGGCCATGGCTCCCCGGCGCTGCCGGTGCCGGTTCTCCCGGTCCCGGTCCGGTTCTCCCGGGCGCAGCGGAGCCGCCGCCGGGGCGGAGCGCGCTGGGGAGGGGGCGGCGGGGCCGGGGGGCGGCTCCGGGGCGGGGCTGGGACGGAAAACCCCCCCCCGAACCCGGGCCGGAACGGGAGAGCCGGGAAAGGAGGGATGGAGCCGTGCTGTGCTGGGGACAGAGAGCTGGGAATGCTCACCTGGAGAAGGGAAGGATCCAGGGAGAGCTGGGAATGTTCCCCTGGAGAAGGGAAGGATCCAGGGAGAGCTCAGAGCCCCTTGCAGGGCCTGAAGGGGCTCCAGGAGAGCTGGAGAGGGACTGGGGACAAGGGATGGAGGGACAGGACACAGGGAATGGCTCCCATTGCCAGACGGCAGGGATGGATGGGATGTTGGGAATTGGGAATTCCCAGGGGAGCTGTGGCTGCCCCTGGATCCCCGGGTGTGTCCAAGGCCAGGTGGAGCAATGTGGGACGGTGGAAGGTGTCCCTGGGAAATCCTTACACCCCTTCCCACCCAAACCATTCCTTGATTCCGATTCCATCCCTTCCCGGACAGGGTTTGGAGCAGTCTGGGACAGTGGGAGGTGTCCCTGCCCCTGGATTGGGATGGGATTTAATGTCCCTGCCATGGGGGGATGCCCTGGGCAAGCAGCACCCTCGGAGCCCACCCGGACCCCTCCAGCTGAGCCCCAACCCCACTTCCCAACTTCCCAAATCCATCAGCACCAACTTCCAGCCACGGAGAGAGCTCCCATTCCCAGGGCACGGAGGAAAGGAAAACAAGCTAAATCAGGAGACGGGTGTGCTGGGAGCTGAAATCTGAGGAAGATTTGGAAGCAGGACCTGGATTTCCTGCTTTCCACTGCTGAGCTTCACCTCCAGGCACATCACACCTCCCACTGGGATGAGCGATGAGCAATGTGCACATGGAGGGGTGAGCTCACCCACACCTGCACGCTCTGAGCACACCCAGCCAGCCCTGCCCAGCCTCCTCCACACACCCCAATCCTTCCACTCCTTGGCTGGAACGAGCAGCCAGGATTCTCCGTCCAAGCCGCATGTGGGGCACCGAGGCTGTCGTTTAAATTAGGTTATTTTTACAGTTTCATCACTGCATTGGTCCTAGGAAGGCAATTCTAGAAACTTTAAGCGTGGTGTGGCCGATTTCCCAGGGAAAGATTCTCTCCAGAGACCCCATGGATCACGTTGGGATTCAGAAGGAAAAACAAAGCAGCTTTTCCCAAGAATTCAGGATAGGATTTGGCTTTTTAAAGGTTGACTTCCAGCCTGAAGTGACCCCAAATCAACCACTGGGGTCAGAAGCTCCAAAGGGCTGTAAAAAAAAAGATGAAAATCAGTGATTGATGTGTAAATGACAAATTTTGGGGCTCCTTGCAGGTGTTTTCTGTGTCCATGCACACCTAGAGCAGCAGGGTTCAAGCCCAGGGACTGACTCTGATTTTTTGGGATGAGCCAGAACTCTCAGCCACGATCACAGGACTCAGCTCTGGCCTCTGTGGGCAGGGAATTCTCCTGGGTGTGTTTGTTACTCATCTCACCTCTCAGTGCAAGCAGGGGCAGTGCCTGGCAGTTCTTAGAAAAGATGCACAGATAAAAACAAGGCAAGAAAATCTTCTGAGGAAATAACCCCTGAGAGAGGCCAGAGTCCCACAAACCCAGGGCCACCCCCCCAGCAGCACAAAGAACACACGACAGCACTTGGGAGGTTCCAATAATCCGATTTTTAACATTATTTCTGGAGCCAATTGGAGACACAAAGCGTGGGTGACATCAGGAGCACTCTGGGGTGACAAAGTGAACAGACACAACGGGACCCCAGCTCACACAGAAGGAAATGGATCCCAAGGTGATGTTTAACACCCATGAAACAAATGAATCACATGAAAAGTCTCATTAGAAAGTCGCCCAGGTTCCTATGTGAAGGGTTTATATGAAAAAGCAGGAGTTCTCCACCCTGAATTCCTGATAGAAAACAGCAGGTAGAAACCTAAGGTAGAAATCTGGAGTTAGAGAAATCCTTTGGCAGCATGTTCAGTTACAATCAGGCCTTAAAAATAAATATGATCATGTCTTAGAAGTATGAAGAGAAACACCAACCCCCTCTAGATACACTGGTTTAATAATAATTAAATTATTTTACACTATCTACAAGTTGCATATCACGGAGTTAGAAGAGGTGACAGAAGGACAAATCTTGCTTTTATAAAAGTTCAGGCATGTGTGGAGGTGTGTAGAAAATCTCAGACAAATGAGTATATACATTATTTATACTTAACAATGAACATCATCAAATCACATCTGGCTGGCTCAATCGAAGATTTCTCTTGGCCCAAAGCTCAGAATCCCAAAAAATCACCAATTTAAATTTCCTAATGTAGAGAATTCGTAGCAACAGGAGCAAGGTTTAGCTTGACCCCAAACCAACTTGGAACAAAGTAAACTCTGACAAATAAAAGCTCCAAAACAAGAAGAATTTGGAACAGCAGCATGGAAATAAATTCATTTCCTCAAAAGACACAAGGAACAAATTATCAAAATACTTCAGTATTGCCACGTGTGTTATTTTGTACTGAGCTACTTCCAGGGGAAGGATCAAGACAAATTAAAGTCATGTCCAAAGGAAAGACAAAATCCTCCTTCCAATTGCACACATTTAAATAAAAAAAGTGATTTAAAGAGCAGGTGCTGAACATTTTTTTGCATGAGCATGAGGCTGCAAATAGAAGGTCAAGATAGGAAAGAATTAAATAAAAAGGGAAATAAATGGAGGAGGTGCTGAGGGAAGGGTGGGTTTTGTCACTCAGCAGCCTGGGAGTTCCAATCTGAGATGAAATTTATCCATCAAAAATGCTTATTTCGACATCTGGGAGCTTCCTGCATTTAACTGAGATGTTTTTATCAGTCATTTGTTTCTATTATTTCCCCAAACCAAGGATTATATTATTATAACTCACCTGAGGTGGTTAAAAGCAGGATAAAGGTGACCATGCTCCAGTGAGGAGGTAAACAGGAGGATGAAGTGATTTTTTTTTTTTTTTTAGCAGTTGAAACAAGAAAAATAAAGAAATCCCACATCCCCAAAGGATAATCCAGCTCATCTGCTCCCATGGACAAACCCCACCCTTTCAAAAGTGCATCAGGGAAGAAATTCTTGGATTTCTTGTCTCACCAAGTGGCACGTGTGCCCAGCTCTGAGCAATCCCCTCCTGCAGGGACAGGGCTCTGCTTTTCCAGGAGCACAGAGCCCATCCCCACCCCCCAGCACATGGCATGTGCTGCAATCCCCCTGCCCAAGGGGTGCAGGAGCTCCTCTGGGGTCAGGGCTTCTTCACACAGGGGCACAGAAAGGAAATCCAAGAGAGGCAGAACCCCCTCCATGGTCCCATCAAGATCATTCCTGTTCCACTCAGCTCCCCCTGGGAAAGGGAACAAATCCTCAGAGTCCTCAGCAGCTTCCCACAAGGAATTCCACTGCTCCTTCACTTCTACATCCATCCAAACTGAAAGGAAAACTGGGAAGAGGTTCTGTGCAAGTTCCACAGTGCCCACACAGGCAGCTGGGAGCATCCCCTGCCTGCTCTTCCCAAGGAGCCTCGTGCTGGCAGTGCCACCCCTGCCAAGACACCAGGGAATGCCAGGAAATCTTGTTTTCCTCAGGAAAAAAAAAACACAGCAATTCTCTGTGTTTTCTGAAATAAAGAGGCAGCACTGTTCAAATTCTCTTTTTCTCTTATTTCCACAGGGATGTGGTCCTGGGTGGCAGAGTTTCCTCTTGCAGCTGGAGCCAGGGATCCCTCGGTGCATCCTTCAGGAAAAGGGGGACTCAGAATTGCAGAGATTCCCTGAAAAGGGGACTCAGAATTGCAGAGATTCCCTAAAGCCACTGGGACAGAAGGATTACAGAAGACACCAGAGGAGGCAAAGCAACAGCATCTCAGCATCCTCAAGCTTCCAGAAACACATTGAAAAGAGAAATTATTTTGGGACAATCTTTCAAAGATTCACAAGTGGCGTTTCCTGAAAGCGCAGGGGAGAGAGAGAGAGAGAGAAAAAAAAAAAAAAAAAGGACTCGGAGGAACGGGGAATTATTTTAAACCATCCCCTAAATCTAGTTCAGGATGCAAAAATGCAAATAACCATCAGAGCTGGTGCCTATTTTTACTCTGCATCACCCTAACACAGCGAGTTGAGTTATTTGAGAGGAAAATGGACTTGGATATATCCACGGCCGGGTCGGAATTCCTCCACGCTGGCTGTTCAAAGCAGAGGCTGCTGGTGGAAATTCGCTGGCTGCTGCTGGAGCAGGGAATGAGCAGGGAGCTGCCCGGGGTAGGGTGGTCCTTGGCCGCCCTGGAACGCTGCCATGTCCACGGCCATGCCCATGTGCTGCTGCTGCTGTTGGTGCTGGGGGAAGGCGGCGCTGGCGAAGGGCGGTGGCAGCGCGGGGTCGGGGGGGCTGTGGGGACACCACGGTGACAGGGCCAGCCCAGAACCCCCACAGCACCACTGCTCACCCCCCCCCAAAAAAAAAAACCAGCTGGGAGCCTCCCGAACACACGTTCGATCCGAAGGCTGAAGGCGTTTCGTGTTTTGGTGGTTATGGAAATAACGAGGTTTACACGCACGCTCTCCAATGGGATCAGCCTGGCCCTGCACTTCCCCTCCCGGGACTCCTCCCTGCTCACAGATTTCCCTGCAATTCCACACTTTCCATGCCCAGAACGGGACAGCTTTTTATGGTTTATACAGGAAAAACGTTTTCACCCTCAAAATTCTTCCAGCACCTCAATAACTCTACTACGTAACTTTTAATTTCCTCTTGCTTTTTCTAACTTACTTTTTCCAACTCACCCTTGCTTTCTAACTTTTACTCTTTCTGATTTTTACTCTCTCTTTTTCCAACTTACCCCTTGCTTTCTAACTTTTACTCTTGCTTTCTAACTCTTTTCTTTCTAACTTTCACTCTTGCTTTCTAACTCACTCTTTCTTTCTAACTTTTACTCTTGCTTTCTAACATACTCTTTAACTTACTGCTATTTAATTTTTAATCTTTGGTGCTGGGTGCTTAAAGCCAAAATCAGAGGTTCCTTTTCAACCTTCCTCTCTTAAATAAACTTTCCTGGGAAACCTCGTGGTGCAGGATCCAGAACAATGCTCTCATTGCTCCCTGGTTTAGTAAAATCAGTATTTTCCTCTCGAAAACGATGTGTTGGTAAGTGTAAAGGCCACGAGAACGTGCAAAGTGGCAGAATTCCTCCCCCCAGGATGAAGGATGGGTTGGATCCATACCTTAAATAAGCAGCTGGAGGTGGCTGGCTGGCTGCAGAGTTGATGCTCTGGGGCAGAGACCTCACCTGGGCCACGTGCTCGGGGGCCAGGCTGTACCCTGGGGACAGGGACACTCCCTGCATCAGGTAATTCCCACTGGGAGGCTGCACAGGATACGACTGCAAATCAAATCAAACCCAGCAGATTTGGTGCTTGGCTCACTTTGCAATGAACCCACCACGATATTCTAAAGCTGGAAGCAAAACCTGTGGTTTCTTCCAGTTCTGGTTGAAATAATGCAAGATTGCCTGGAAATTCAGGTGGAGCTGCTGGTGGGGTTTGGATTTGGGATGAACAGGTTTGATCCCAAATCAAGCCCAGCATTATCCTGCATTTCTCTGCACCAGTTTTGGGAAGAAACAGCAAACTGCAGTTGCCTTTTGGCTTAAATTACTTTGTAACCTCCAAATATAATGAATTTTCCATCGTTCCTGGGAGTTAAGGACACGGAATTACTTTTAACTGACATATTTTCAGATCTAGCAGTTGCCATGGCAACTATTCTTTTCCCACTGAACAATTAACATGAAAGTAAAATTCACTTCAAGTAAAAACCCTCATTCTGTGCTTTTTGAAAAATCTCTCTTTCCCCTCCATGGTTCTTCCTTTAAGCCATCATTAGGGACAGTGTGGAACAGTTTGGAGCACAAATACAACGTGTTTGGAACTGATACAAAATGTTCATTTTTTTTTTTTTTCTAACGGCAAAAGGAACTAAAAGCAGAATGTTTCTATAATTAGCAAAAAAAATGGATTAATAGACTGATATTCCAGTTCCCTCCCATCCTCACTATTAGATAAGAAGGGAACATTTTACTTGGAGATTGACATGACTCACAGCAAGAATATCCACCAAGCTGCTGCAACACCCAATTCCAACTGCAAGAAATGAATTATGGAAAGGGATCTTTTGGAATTTTCAACAGTGCCCAAGCAAAAACCTTCTGTTCTAGTGCATAAATCCCAATTTCTTGCAAATGCAATGTCAATTTTGCTCCCTTCAGGTTTTGCTGTGATTTTTTTTTTTAAATGGGGATAAGTAGCAGAGGGAATTTCCAGATTCCAGAGAATTTCCAGATTCCAGAGAATTTCCAGGTTTCAGGGATACTGACCTGCACAGAGGAGGTGGGTGGGAATTGTGCAGGGTGCTGGAGTTTGGAATAAGCTGAGTACATGGGGCTCTCATTCATCAGTTTGTTGTAGAGCTCCAGAGCTTCCAGAACCTTCACGTTCAGCTCGGATAACTCGGAATGTTTCCTGCTCCAAAAACAAAGGGACAGGGCACTGAGCTGCTCTGACATCTCAGGTGGGGAGGAAAGAACAGTGATGCATTAAATATGAAAAACAAACAAAAAAAAAAGCTCCTGAAAGGTAAAAGGTTAATTTTTTTTTTTTTTACCCATTTATATTGAAAAGTTGCTGTGGTGTGACTGGAAGGAAAATGCAAGAGCTGCACGAGCATTGCTGGCACCAAAGCTGCAATTCCCAGGTGGAATTCTCTGATTTTTCCAGCCCTAAATATTCCCAGGAGTCACAGAATCATGGAATGGTTTGGGTTAGAAGGGATCCTTCTGCCATGGGCATTTTCACTGTCCCAGGTTATTCCAGCCTGGCCTTGGGCACTGCCAGGGATCCAGGAATCTGGGAATTCCCAATTCCCAAAATTGGCACTGGGAGCCATTCCCTGTCCCTCCATCCCTTGTCCCCTCTCCATCTTCCTAAGGATAACATGGGATAATTCTGAAAATAACTGAAAATTCCATCCTCTGGACAGGCTGGAGAAGGTTACAGTAACAAAATGGCAAAATAAAAAAAAAAACATCCATGACCTGTGCAGTGAATTTGGGGAGAGCAGCAATCAAATCTCAGTGCACACAAAGGTGAAGTTGTTAAATTTTTCTTGCATGGTTTTTTTTTTATCTTAAGAGATGAAAGGACCAAAAAAATATGATTAAAACTGCCCAATCTGAAGGAAATCATTGAAGATATTGTTCTCACCTATCTATCTCTTCTAGTTTTTCATCTATCATTGGACCCATCTGCTGGCAGATATCTGTGAAGACAAAGTGTTGAGGCAGTTGATGTCTTGCACAATTAAATGTTTAAATGCAGCCAAAAGTATTTTATCCAGCTACAGTAAAATTAATTGCTTATTTATTTCAGGGTTGGGATTGGTAGATGGATTTTACAAAGCTCAGGCATTTTACAGAGCTGGGAGTTATGCAAATGATCTTGCTAAACATGGAGCTGGCTTGGAACTATTAAAAAAATTCAAATTATCCCCAGAGCCCCACACTCCCACAGTGAAATAAGTGTTCTCCAGCACTGTTAGTACAGAGCACAGCTCCCCTGAGCTTAAAATAAACACAAAGAACTCCCAGCTCAATCCACAAAAGGTAATTGTGAGGAGAAGTCATAAAAAAAGAGCTCATTTAGTGCTGCAAGTACCTTCTGAGTCGAGCAGATCTGGAGAATCAAGCTTTAAATCCGTGGGATCTATGCTCTGAAGCACCTGCAGTGTTTTATCCATCTTCTCCTGAAAGGGGAAGCCAAGATGAAGAACTTTGATTTCTCAGCCACTCCAAGATTGGTTTAATATTCAAATAAAAAAGTTCTTTACAGATAAAGAATCATCTGCCAACATTCAGCACCAAAAGAATGGAATAGCCCGACAAAATTTGATTTTTAAAGTGGCTCCATACCTCATCAATATAAACTGGCTCAGGTTCTGCTTTCTTGATTTCTTCTGCATTGTCCTCAGGAACAGAGATTTTATCCACAGCTGCTGAAAGAACAGAGAGGAGTTTCTTTTCTCCCTGTTGCTGTGCTAACTTCAAACAAACATTTGCTCCTTGTTATTCTTCTGTGTGAAAAGACAAGGTGACATTTGAAATGGCAATTTGCTGCATTTGTAAATACGTTGCTGACAAGGAATTCTGGTGAATCGAACCAAATTTCTTCAAAGAGAAACAGAGGCAGAAATTAAAGGGAGTTATTCAGTGATCTTTGCTTGATTGTTTAAAACAAGGGCAGGATGGCTCAGTTCTTTCCTGGGGCTGATAGATGAAATTATTTTGCTGCTGGGCTAATTAGGATTGCAGCACAAATAATCAGGAAATAATCCATCAACCATTTCAGCAGGTAACTCACCTGCCTCGGGCTCCACTGTCAAGTCAGAGGTGACAAAGTTGGATGGGAACAGCCCCACTCCTCTGTGGTTCTCCCCTTTCCACCAATTGGCATCACTGGGGAAATAAAGGAAGGTTACAGAACTCTGGGGTGAACAGAGCCAGGGATATATTTGGGGTTTTTACTGAAAACTTGAGCTTCAGAGATAGATCTGTGGTGGTTTTTTTTTTTTTTACCAAAACCCTGTGATATCTAAAAGAACATTTGAAGGGATTAGCACAAAGCCAAACAGGAGCTGGGGCAGAGGGGAGGGAAGGGAGGAAAAGGGATCAGGGGGATCACTGAAAATTGAACACAATTCACCAATTCTTTACACTGATGACTTGGCAGCCCTTTAAAGCTGTATATATATCCCTACAGGTGTTAACAACAATCATTTTTTGAGCTGTTTTTAATCAGTTTTATTCTTGGCAAACTTGATTCTTGATAGCCAGAGGTTTAACAATTGCTGGAAGCAGATGGAATGTGATGCCAAGGCATTTCCTTATGTCAGACAACCAATTAAGATTAATCTTCAAAACTACAAAGTGGATGAAATACTCACACTGAAAATGATTTGAGGTCAGAATTTTGGATTTTGGGAAAGAGAGAAGGAAGAGAAAGGGATGAGAGGGAGGGCAGAGTGACAATTACATTTGTGTGTGTGGGAGGGGAGGAAGAAAATCATCAGATGAAAAAAAAAAAAACAAAAAACCCAAAAAACGTTTTTCCCTGGAGAAAACAAGAATGGTTCAACAAAGCCAGCTCCACCTGAGTGTATTGTACCTGTCATCCAAAACAAAAATAATTTCTCCACTTTTAAAGGTGAGCTCATTGTCCTCCACAGCTTCAAAGTCATAGAGAGCTCGCACCTTCCTCAGGCTCGGGGGGTTTGGTGCCATTTCTGCAGCTGGGTACAAGGGCTTGGTTTCCATTTGCTGCTGCTTCTGCTCTTGCAAAGATAATTCAATAGCTGCAGGTGGGGGCAGAGAGGAAAACAACAAGTTTTGAGAGAGGTTTTATCCCTGGAGGAAAAGCAAGTTTGGGTTTATTATAAAAAGAGGGTTTATTGTTTTGTTTAAACAAGGTGTGTATCTGGAGTATTGGAAGTTAAGGTTTAAAATGTTCTGGGATTTATGGGGTTTTTGTGTCTTACCCCCAAATCCTCATGGATGAGGGGAATTCCTGGAATTCCACAATTCCCAACTCTGTCCTTGATTGCAATTCTGTGCAGCCCCAAATTGCCATTTCCCTGCTTTTTAACAAAACTTCTGGAGTTCAACCCAAGGCTGAGAGAGCAACTCACCTTTAGCTATATCCTCATCTTCTTTGGATTTACTGGATGAGGAGCCATTCTTGGCAGCACTGGTGGAAGCCTGCAAAGGTGGCAACAACAGAGAAATATCCATAATTATATATTTTTTTTAAATTAGCACTGAGTTGTTCTTGATCAGGTAGATTATGGAATCCAGGTGATCTCCTAGAAATAAAAATCACCACCCTTCAGGTTTTTTTCTGTTTTCAGCAGGGGAAAAAAAAGTGAAAGAAATCATGAGATTTAACTGAAATAACTGATTTTATTGAAATAATTATTTTAATGATATTTATTATTCATTTAAATGACTCTTTCCACCTTTATCCTTCATTCCTCCCTTCAAAAGATAAGATGCTCCAGTTGGGAGCTGCTGACTTAAATCCTACAATTTTCCCCAGCCAGCAGAGTGAAATCATTCCTGGAGTTTTCATTCCCACCAGGAACTGGAATTGGGTGCCAGTGCTCAGCTCTTCCATGTTTCTGCCATATGTTTTACACATAGATCAGATTTAGAAGTGAAAACATCTTTGTGGAGGAAAGAGGGATTGTAAAAGTTAAAAAACTCACAGGGTTTGTAAGTTAAAAAACCCACAGGGTTTGTAAGTTAAAAAACTCACAGGGTTTGTAAGTTAAAAAACCCACAGGGTTTGTAAGTTAAAAAACTCACAGGGTTTGTAAGTTAAAAAACCCACAGGGTTTGTAAGTTAAAAAACTCACAGGGTTTGTAAAAGTTTAAAAATTCTGTGTTTCATCTAAAGGAAAGTAAGGAAATTGTAATTTTAATTTTCAGGTTTGAGTAACATGAAAATATTTAGAAGTAGCAATAACAAAAAGGAAAAAAAAAAAACAAAAAACCACCTGGCATCAGATCTGCTGTTAGATTGGGAACAACAAACCACCAGAAATAAAAAATAAACCACTCCAAATTCAGGAGAACTGCTGGCATGGACAGGAAATGGGACAAAGAGGAAAATGGCATTTGGGAAAGGGAATGAGAGCATGGGATCCATCCCAAAGCAGCTCCTACCTGGGATCCTGGTGCAGGAAAAGTCACCCCTTCTTCCTTCAGGGATTTGATGGTTGCAGATATTAAGCTACATTGTGGATCTTTCTGGAATTCTTCTGACCACTCCACCATGAGGGATTTTAACTTTTCACACACTTTGGGGTGAGCCTGGAAGATCAAATTGGATAAAAATGGATGTTAGAGCCTCAAGGAGCTGTTACCAAACCTATTTCATTATTAATATCCTTAATCATGAATATTTGTGTTGATTGAGCAGATTTTGGGGAGCTGAGTGTGGAATATCTGACCTTTAATATTATACCCTGATCTGATATTCCAGAGAACATGCTGAGCTCCTGGAGCACTAATTCTGGAGAAATTCAGGCTGCCTACCACACTGATCCCAAATTTCTGCCTCTCTGTGTTACTCACCCTACATTTCACCTCAATTTTCTCTTCATTCCTTCTCAGGTGTGTTGTTTTCCACTTCCCAACCACATAAAATGATTTGATATAAGCCACTGTCTTCCCCTACAAGAAATCCTAGAAGAAATCTTTCCTTATAAGAAATTCTACAAGAAATCTTTCCCTACAAGAAACCTTTCTCTACGAGAAATCCTAAAATGAATCTTTTTCTACAAGAAATCCTACAAGAAATCTCTCCCAACAAGAAATCCTACAGGAAATCCTAAAATCAATCTTTTCCTACAAGAATTCTTTCCCTACAAGAAATCTTTCCTTAGAAGGAATCTTTCCCTACAAGAAACCTTTTCCTGCAAGAAATCCTACAAGAATTCTTTCCCTACAAGAAATCTTTCCCTACCAGAAATCCTAAAATGGATCTTTCCCAACAAGAAATCCTACAAGAAATCTTTCCTTACATAAAATCTTTCCCTGCAAGAAACTTTTCTCTGCAAGAAATCTTTCCCTACAAGAAATCCTACAATGAATCTTTTTCTACAAGAAATCCTACAATGAATCTTTCCCTACAAGAATTCTTTCCCTACAAGAATTCTTTCCCTACAATCCCCTTTTCTGGCCTCTGCAGTTTCTCCTCAGATCCCAGGACAGGTTTTGTCCCAGCTAAGGGAACCTCACAAAAATCTGATTTGTGTCTCCTTGAATCAACTTCTCCCATAAAAAGGAATTATCCTTCATTTATTATTTATCCTATTATTATTATTATAGGGATAATCTATAGGGACAGATTTTATTCCCAAACTGGGAGCCTGCTAAAGAAAAAAAAAAAAAATTTGCTTAGAGTGGGGGCAAACCAAGATCAATTCATGCTCTGCTTGGAATTCCTGTGGCTCTCCCAGTTCTTCCCCAGATCCTGGCAGTGGCAAAAAATCCCCAAATCCAAGGGACCAGATCCCAGTGAGGGCTGTGAGCTCAGCCTGGCCCTCCTGGGAAGTTTGCTGGGCTCAGGATTGTGCTCACACTGGCAACAGGGGAAAAGCAAAATTGGATTTGTTATTGCTCCAAAGGGCCAGGGCTGGGGAGCAGGGTCAGAATTGCCCAAAAACACAACAACTGTGATCCAGAGCCCAGCCCTGCCTGGGATCCCAGGATCCCTCTGGGAGATTCCAGGATCCTGGAACATCCCTGGCTGGGATCCCAGGATCCCTGGGTGAGATTCCAGGATCCCTCTGTGAAATTCCAGGATCCTGGAACATCCCTGGCCGGGATTCCAGGATCCCTCTGTGAGATTTCAGCATTCTGGAACATTCCTGGCTGAGATTCCAGGATCACTGCACATCCCTGGGTGAGATTCCAGGATCCTGGAACATTCCTGCCTGGGATTCCAGGATTTTTGCCCACCCCTGTGTGGAATTCCAGGATCTCTGCCCATCCCTGGCTGGAATTCCAGGATCTCTGCCCATCCCTGTGTGGAATTCCAGGATCTCTGCCCATCCCTGTGTGGAATTCCAGGATTTCTGCCCATCCCTGTGTGGAATTCCAGGATCTCTGCCCATCCCTGTGTGGAATTCCAGGATCTCTGCCCATCCCTGTGTGGAATTCCAGGATCTCTGCCCATCCCTGTGTGGAATTCCAGGATTTCTGCCCATCCCTGTGTGGAATTCCAGGATTTTTGCCCATCCCTGGGTGCTGGAGGTCAGAGCTGAGCTCCAGGATGGATCCTGCCTAATGGGAACAAAGGGAATTCTTGCAGACCTATTTTTCCACAGAAATCCAGAACCACAGGAGCTGTGAACTCATTTTGCTTCCCAGCAATTTTAATTCTTCCCTTAATTGCTTTGCTCAGCCTCTGATGATTGCAGGGCTCCCATGGATCTGAAAATTCCTTTTTAACCCTTTCACTCACAGTAATTAGGGAAAAGCTGCTCCTCCTTATTCAATCCCTCACATCCACATTTAAATCCCAGCAGCTGCTTGACCTCAACCATTTCAATCTCATTTTTTTGGTTATTTTCTCATTCAACATTCCCAGAATCTCTAAAACCTAAAAATGATTATCTCTAACTTTATCCATCTAAAAATATTATTTCACTTCTTCATTATTTTTCCTTTCACTTCAGCCCAGGAATTTCCTCCAAGCCTAATAAAAATTCTCCTCAAGAAAAGCTGCACTTATGATCAAATTAATGGAGCTTAGCAACACAGATTTTAATTAAAATTTCTCATGTAATTTTATAAAAATCTGAAGGATTATCAGCTGCCAGCTCTTATTTTTTCAGAGTAAAAATCACACAAACTTCAGTGAAAACACAGCACCAAAACTAAAAAATGTGCATTAACCACAATATTAATTTGGAGAAATTCAATAATAATCCTTCCTCAGGATTGAAGGTTCTAAAATAATTACCTTGTTTATTATAGCTCGAGCTTCAGTGGCAAAATCCCTGGAACACACTTCCAAGTGGAATATTTTCCCACAGTTTGACACACAGGCTCCTAAAAGCTGACAGAAGAAAGAAAATTGGGAAAATTCAGGGAAAAAAAAGTGTAAATTAAAAAAAAAAATAATGCAAATAATCTAAAATAAAAGGTAAATTCAGCATGGATACTGATTTAATTGAGATATTGGTTAATTGATCAGTAATTATTTAATTGCTGCGTTGCAGGAGGTTTTTTGGGGGGAAATTTGGGGATTTACTCACTGTGAGAGCTTGTAAAGCCACGTGGGGAACTTTGTGATTCATTCTTTTCATGATGGCTTTAAGGCAATCCTTGGCCCTGCAAAGGGACAAGAAAATTCAGGATAAATGGGAGGAATGCCAGGAGGAATGAGCCAAAAACTGCACCAGAACTGAGCCTGGTGAGCAAAAATGTCACCAAACCTGAGCCTAAAACAAAAATGCAACTGAACCCAAATTAATTGAACAAAAATGTCACCAAACCTGAGAGTGATGAACAAAAATGTCACTGAACTCAAATTTATTGAACAAAAATGTCACCAAACCTGAGCTTATTCAGCAAAAATGTCACCAAATCTGAGCCTGTTAAACAAAAATGTCACTGAACCCAAATTTATTGAACAAAAAAGTCACCAAACCTGAACTTATTGAGCAAAAATGTCACTGAACCCAGATTTATTGAAAAAAATGTCACCAAACCTGTGGCTATTTAAAAAAAAAATCACTATTTAAAAAAAAAAAAATCACTGAACCTGAGCTTATTGAAGAAAAATGTCACTGAACTCGAATTTATTGAACAAAAATGTCACCAAACCTGAACTTATTGAGTAAAAATGTCACCAAATCTGAGCCAAATAAACAAAAATGTCACCAAACCTGAACTTATTCAGCAAAAATGTCACTGAACCCAGATTTATTGAAAAAAATGTCACCAAACCTGTGGCTATTTTAAAAAAAAATCACTATTTACAAAAAAAAATCACTAAACCTGAGCTTATTGAAGAAAAATGTCACTGAACTCGAATTTATTGAACAAAGATGTCACCAAATCTGAACTTATTGAAAAAAATGTCACCAAATCTGAGCCCAATAAACAAAAATGTCACCAAATCTGAACCTGATTTTTATTTAGGGTAGGCAAAAATCTTCATTATTTTCAAGGGCAGAAGGGAAGAAAATGACACAAAATTGAATGAAAATACGTCAGCAGCATATTTTTAAAATTCAGAATTTAGAATTTTATTTTCTATATAAATATATATTTATATTCAGATTCGATTATGCATTTTATATATTTCTATTTCTGCATATGGAATTTTTATAAAATAATTAAATTTTTTACAAAGCCAGATTGTAGTTCCCTGTACAAAAGTCTTGTGTCACTAAAAAATTCGTTTTTTAATAAAGGACTCAAAGGACATTTTTTTGCCTTCAGGACTGAAGATTCCCAAATTAAACAGATTTGTTGTTATTCCTTGTGACAGGCAATCAATTAAAATCAAACTAAAACAAGCAAAAAAAAATCCTCAATTTTAATGGTAAACAGAACAGCAAAAAAAATCTGAATTACTTCAGAATTCTGCCTGTACATTATGTATTATAGATTATAATTATATATTTAATTCATAGTCTTACATCATAATTCAGAGATTATATTCCAAGATGAAAGTGAACAACTCTTAATTTATGTATCATGTAAAAATGAAATTAAATTATGAATTTGGGTTTATGATAGAAAATCTCTTTCATAATAGAAAGAAAACCAGTAACAGTGAGGCTGTGGTATATTAAAAATAATCAAGGCAGGATAGGGGAGCAGAGCAAAAATAATCTCAAAAAATGAGAAAGAAATGTCATAAAAATGCAGGTTCAGAATTTAGGAATTTCAAGCAGTCTGGAAAATTTTGTCCCCACAGTTCAAGAAGAAAAGAAACACCCAAGGAACAGCAAGAAAAAAAAAAAAGTCTAATTAGCTTTTTTTCAAATATCAATAGTTGTAGAATTTTAGCCTAAATGTTGAAGACAAGAATTATTATGGACTGAGAAATAAAAGGAACATAAAATAAGAATAACAATAAAATAAGAATAACAATAAAATAACAATAATGATACTGAGGAGAAGAGAGAGAAGAAATAGAAGGGGAAGAGGAAAAAGGGGAAAAGGGGAAAAGAGGAAAAAGGGGAAAAAGGAAAAAAGGGGAAAAAGAGGAAAAGGGAAAAAGGGGAAAAAGGGGGAAAAGAAATAGAAGAAATAAAAGAAATAGAAGAAACAGAAGATATAAAAAAGGAGAAACAGAAGAAATAAAAAAGGAGAAACAAGAAGAAAGAGAAGAAATAAAAAAGAAGAAACAGAAGGAATAGAAGAAGAAAGAGAAGAAAAAGAGGAAAAAGAAAGAATAGAAAAAATAGAAGGAATAGAAGAAAAAGAAGAAAAAGAAGGAATAGAAGAAAAAGAAAAGAAGAAAAAGAAGAAATAGAAGAAAAAGAAAAAGAAGGAATAGAAGAGAAAGAAAAAGAAGGAATAGAAGAAAAAGAAGAAAAAGAAAAAGAAGAAAAGAAAAAGAAAGAACAGAACTAGAAATGCTAACTAAATCATTTCAAAGCAAATCCTGTGCTTTGGGCAGGTTGAACATTTGGAGATTTTGGAGATGAATTCTGTGGGACACAGAATTCCCTGGAATGCTGAGGCCAGCCTTACCCATTGGGAGTGCTCCCAACTTTGTCACAAATATCCATGATCAGCCCCCAGTCCTCACTGGTGTTGTACTCATTTGTAGCTTTTTCTGGAAAAAAAAAAAAAAAAGATTTATGATGGGATTTATTTATTCAGGTCAGGTTCTATCAGTAGAATGGATCCCCAATTGATATTTCATGGATTAATATTAATTATTATTAATATTTCGTGGATTTATGGAATTATTTGGGTTAGAAGTGACCTTAAAGCTCATCTTGTTCCAGCCCCTGTAGTGACACTAATTCTATAAATTAATTAATAAACCCTAATTGTATTTATTTGTGGTTTTAAGTTTTTATTAGCCAGGTTATTTAAATCCCATGTGAACACTGCAGTTCAAGTTAATAAACAGCAAATGAAATATTTTATTGCATTTGCTGCTTCAAGATTAAGTTTTAACCAACTAAATTCAATTTTATTTTGGCAGCTCAGCAGAAACATTTGCACAAAGGGAACACAAACACAGCACCCACCAATGTTCCAAATCCTTTTTGCTACAGAGGTAAAAAAAAAAAAAAAAAAAGGAAATTTAGAATTTTGGCCATAATTCATCTTTCACAAACTGGAATATTTACTTAGAGGAAGTAAATATTATTTTGAAACCACAAACTTTCTTCAAAAATGATAAAATTGCTAAATTTTCTTTTAGGTGCATCAATATTTTAGGACATGAACAATAAATTCATGGATGGTGTGGAAAATAAATGAGTTTAAATGTAATTTTAAACACTTTAAAAGAAAAAAAAAAAAGGAAATCAAGCCAGAATTGCCTCTGGAAGCTGCAGATTCCCTGAATGTCCAATCCCTAAGTAGTGATGAGATTCCTATGGATATCCTGAAATACTATAAATAATATATAAATATATAAATATATATATTGAATATCCTGAAATTGATCCCAAGAATCCATTGAGGTTTTCCTAAGCCCTGAGTGGAATTCACAACCAGCTTTTCCTGCCATGGCAGAAATAATCCAAAATAAAAGAAATTCAGCATGGACACTGATTTACTAAGGTTAATCAAGATATTAATGGATTCATCAGTAAATATCAGGAAGGTAAATAAAAAGGAAGTTTTCACCTTGGAATTATGGAATTATTTAGGTTGGAAAAGCATCCCAAGGTCATGGAGTCCAAGCTGTGCCCAATTGTCCCCAGAGCTCTGAGTGGCACCTCCAAGAATTCCTGGGACACTCCAGGGATGGGGATCCCAACCCCCCTGGGCACTTCCAATCCCTGAGCCCCCTTTCCATGGGGAAATTCCTGCTCTGCCCACCCTGAGCTCCCCTGAGCCCTGTCCCTGTTCCCTGGGATAAGATCCCAAATCCCCCCGGCTGTCCCCTCCTGTCAGGGAATTCCCACACGGATCCGAGTCTCTCCTCCTGGATCCACACCACGGCAGCAGCCCTGGGGATCCAATCTCAATCTTTGCCCAAACTCTCAGGGATTTGGAAGTTTCCCCCCGTGCCAGAGTGACAAACGGAGCAGCTGCTGCCGCTTCTCCCCTTCCCAGGAACAGCTCGGAGGGAATCACTCCCGCACAGATGCCGAGACACATGTGGGATGTGGGAGGATGTGCTTGCCATGATTTTTTCAGCACAGAGAGAAACTGAGGAGGGGAGAAATAGGGAGAAGGAGGGAGAAGGAGAGGGAGGAGGAGAAAGGAGGAGAAAGGAGGAGGAGGAAGGAGGAGGAAGGAGGAGGAAGGAGGAGGAGGAAGGAGGAGGAAGGAGGAGGAAGGAGGAGGAAGGAGGAGGAAGGAGGAGGAGGAGGAAGGAGGAGGAAGGAGGAGGAGGAAGGAGGAGAAAGGAGGAGGAGGAAGGAGGAGGAAGGAGGAGGAGGAAGGAGGAGGAAGGAGGAGGAAGGAGGAGAAAGGAGGAGGAGGAAGGAGGAGGAAGGAGAAGAAAGGAGGAGAAAGGAGGAGAAAGGAGGAGGAGGAAGGAGGAGGAAGGAGGAGGAAGGAGGAGGAGGAAGGAGGAGGAGGAAGGAGGAGAAAGAAGGAGGAAGGAGGAGGAAGGAGGAGGAAGGAGGAGGAGGAAGGAGGAGAAAGAAGGAGGAAGGAGGAGGAGGAAGGAGAAAGAAGGAGGAGGAAGGAGGAGAAAGGAAGAGGAAGGACGAGGAAGGAGGAAGAAGGAGGAAGAGGAAGGAGGATAAAGACAGAAAAATAATAGAAAAATAAATTATAAAAAATAAAAAGGAACGGCTCGTCCTCTCCAGTGAATGGAGGAACATCAGACATGAGGTTGTTTTTACGGAAATAAGGTAAAAGCAAAATGTGCTGCTTGGGGTGCTTTTATAAAGAATTCCAAGTGCAAGGAACTGCTTTTATAACGAATTCCAAGTGCAAGGAATCCCTTTTATAACGAATTCCAAGTGCAAGGGATCACTTTCATAAAGAATTCCTGAATTCCCTTGGGACAGGCTGGCCAAGTAAGATGTGGGTGAGAAAAAACAGAAATATACTAAAATACAACATTGTTTCTCCACCTGTGTCACTTTCTATGCAAGAAACAGAAAATGAGCACTGATTTAGAATAAAAAAAAAATAAATAAAATCTCAGGCACTTTCAGCACAGAAAGTTTTTGTGCTAAACCAGGGCTTGTTCATTCTGTAAGAATTTCAACATTTTCTTGATCGCTTTGCCCATGAACTGAAATCAACCGTTGTCTGCACAGAAACAATTCAGATTTTACACAGAGCATGGAAGAACTTTTCACAGGGAAAAGTAAATATTTTAAAAATATTTAAAAAGGGCTGCTGCACGTGCTGTTTGCCAGGAGATGAAGCACAAAGAGGTGGATGGAAGGCAGAGATTTAATCCCACACACCTTCCTTTGTCTGCCTGGATTTTGTAGAGATTAATTAGGCAATTCCAGCTTGGATTTAATTAGAGATCACAGCCAGGATGAACCTGCAGTCACAAGGCAGCCCTGCCTGTAATGATCCTTACTCGTGGTACTATTCTATCAAAAAAATTTGGATTAAAATAGTCTTAAAATAACTTTTTGCAATGTAAATCCAGCTCATTGAAAAGGCTTTTTAAAATGCACTTTTTGCTTTTTGTTTTGTTCCATTGAGGCTAATAATCTGAAAAGGAAATAATTTCATTTGTCTTGTCAAAAAAAAAAAACAACAAAAATTGGAAAGATTTGAGAAGGATTAACAGAGATAATTTTATATATAAATTAAAAATATAAAATATATAATATATATTATATATAATATATGTAATACATATAATATGTTATATATTATATATATTATATATGTTATATTGTATATAACATATATATAATATGTATATATTATCTATAATAAAATATATATTACATATAATATTATATATATTACATTATAATTCAGAGATTATATTCCAAGATGAAAGTGAACAGCTCTTAATTTATGTATAATGTAGTAACTATATTAAATTATAAATTTGTGTTTATGATAGAAAATATATAAAATCTCTTTCATAATAGAAAGAAAACCAGTAACAGTGAGGCTGTGGTATATTAAAAATAATCAAGGCAGGATAGGGGAGCAGAGCAAAAATAATCTCAAAAAATGAGAAAGAAATATCATAAAAATGCAGGCTCAGAATTTAGGAATTTTAAGCAGTCTGGAAAATTTTGTCCCCACAGTTCAAGAAGAAAAGAAAAACCCAAGGAACAGCAAGGAAAAAAAAAAGTCTAATTAGCTTTTTTTCAAATATCAATAGTTGTAGAATTTTAGCCTAAATGTTGAAGACAAGAATTATTATGGACTGAGAAATAAAAGGAACATAAAATAACAATAACGACAATGATATTGAGGAGAAGAGGGAGAAGAAATAGAAGAAATAAAAAAGAAACAGAAGCAGAAGAAACAGAAGCAGAAGAAACAGAAGAAATAGAAGAAGAAACAGAAGAAATAGAAGAAAAAGAAGGAATAGAAAAAGAAGTACTAGTAGAAAAAGGAACAGAAATAGAAATTATAAATAAATAAAAAAGGAAATAAGACATGAGGGAAATGTAAGCTCTTGGGGGCTGCATTAGGCAGGAAAAGGAATATTCCTTTTTCCCCACAGGTGCTCCAGGGAAAGGGCAGCTCTGGATCTGCCCCAACAAAAACTTTCAAACTCAGCAGCTCTCCAGACCATCCACATGTGATAATCTGGATTTTGCATGGTCTAATTTACAACAGAATACTGATTTTTTTAAAGTTTCTAATGACAAACTTTTCCTGGTAAGGGATTCTCAAGATTTAGCCCCAATAATTCAAGTTCCTATTCTGTTGCACTTGCTAAATTTTAATAAGTTATAACAATAAAATATAAATAATTAATATTAAAATATGAAGGAAAAAATACACTGAGTAAAGCTGAAGAAAGTGGAAGTGAACAGAGTCCCATTTTTGAAGTTTTGTGAGTCCTTGAAGCATTTAGGTTTGTTAAAGAATCCTGCAGAGTTCAAAAAAAAAATCCACTTGTACAAATGGATCAGTTTGAGCCACCTGAAACGTGAGTGTGGTCAAACAGCAAACTGAAATTAGAAATAAAATAATAAATAACCAATAAAATATGAAACCAGCTCAACTTGTACTACAAACAAAACAGAGATTGTGTGGCAACAAGAGCACTCGATCTCTTCCATTCTGGCCAGGACAAAAATGCCAGGAATGCAGAATTCTTCTCTTTCCTACCATCCTAACAAGAAAGCTGAGCCTGGGGTTTTGCCGATTTCTTTTTTTCAGTGCTGCCGTTCAGAACAGACGTTGTGTAACAAAAAAAAAAAAAATGACACGGAGCACGAGTTTAAAGACAGCACAAGTCAGGGCAGGACACGAAACAAAACAACTGAGTCACCACCGTCTTCACCCCAGCTCCAGGTTTTGTAATCACAGAATTAAACAGAATCTTTTCCTGAGCTGGAAAAGATCCCTAAGGATCATCCAAGTCCCGCTGCTGGTGTGGTTCTAGGGGAGCTGGAAAAAAATCAGCAAGAAAAGGATGAAAAGCTGATCCTAGAGCAGCCACAATTCCCTAAATCCCTGCAAACTCAGCAACACCATGGGAAGGGCAGGAGGCACAGAAACACCTCAGATAGACGGGGAAAGCTGAGAAAATGCAGGGGTCAGAGCAAAACTGAATAAAAACCATTCCTTGATGGTGCTGAGGGTAAAGGGCAGAGGGAGCCACTGATCTTTTCCTGCAAGATGTGCCAGGAGCAGGCAGGAGCTGCACCTGGGCCACCACAGCCACAGAAATCCCGGGATTATTTGGGTTGGAAAAGCTCTCCCAGCCCATGGAGCCCAAGCTGTGCCCAATTGTCCCCAGAGCTGTGAGTGGCAGCTCCAGGAATTCCTGGGACACTCCAGGGATGGGGATCCAAAGCCCCCTGGGCACTTCCAATCCCTGAGCCCCCTTTCCATGGGGAAATTCCTGCTCTGTCCACCCTGAGCTCCCCTGAGCCCTGTCCCTGTTCCCTGGGATAAGATCCCAAATCCCCCCGGCTGTCCCCTCCTGTCAGGGAATTCCAGAGAGGGAAAAGATCCCTCGGGATCCTCCTTTGCTGCAGCCTGAGCCCCTTCCCATTTCCCTCAGGAATTCTCCAGCCCCTTTCCCATTTCCCTCAGGAATTCTCCAGTCCCTTTCCCATTTCCCTCAGGAATTCTCCAGCCCCTTCCCATTTCCCTCAGGAATTCTCCAGCCCCTTTCCCATTTCCCTCAGGAATTCTCCAGTCCTTTCCCAGCTCCGTTCCCTCTCCTGGCCACTCTCCAGCCCCTCAGGGTCGCTCCTGTCCCAGAGCTGTCCCCAGCCCTGGAGGTGTCCCAGCAGTGCCAGCACAGGGACAGGCACAGCCCTGGGGCTGTGCCACAGCAGGGCTGGTACAAGCCCAGGGGTCTCTTGCCCACCTGGGCACCCTGGGCTCGTGTTCAGCCGCTGTCACCAGCACCTCCCAGGGTATTTTCCAGCTTTCCACACACTTCTCCCAGCTCGGAGCGTTCCCAGAGCTCGGTGTGGCCCAGGGGCAGGAGCCGGCACTTGGCCTTGTTGGCTGTGGCACCACCGGCCTCATCGCAGAGATCCAGATCCCTCCCTGAGCCTTCCTGGCCTCCAGCACGGCCACATCCCAGCCAGCTCGCTGGGAACTCGGTGTTGTTCCCCAATTTGCCAACGGAGCACTCGGTCCCCTCCTCCAGATCACCGATCGAGATATCCCAGAGGACTGGATCCAACACTGATCCCTAGGGCACCAGAGGCAGGGCGAGGGAGAGCTGTGAGGGGAACAGGGAGAGGAAAAGAGGAGGAAAAGGAGGAGGAAAAAGACCAGGAGAAAAAGGAAGAGGAAGAGGAGGAAGGGGACGATGGAATGCAGGGGACGAAGAGGCCGCCCCGCCAGGATCGGGCCCAGCCCTGCCTGTCGCCCCGGCGCTCACCCACGTCCTGCTCGAAGGGGTTGAGGGCGAAGAGCGGCATCTCGGCCCGCGGTGCCGCCGCTGCCCCACACCCGCAGACCCGGCCGGAGCCGCCGCCGCGCCCGCCCCGCCTCGGCCCGCTCGGCGCACGGAGCTGCCCCAGCGCGCCTGACCGCCCTGCGCGGCGAGCGCCGCGGCCGCAGCGCCGCCAACCGCCGGGATAAGAGGCCGGGCAGGTAATGGCGGAGCCGCCCCGCGGATCAGGGGGGAACGGGGCTGGCGGCAGCCCCGAGAGCGCGGCTCTGGGAGCAGGCACTGCTTGGGGCAGACCACGGCGCGGGGGCCTCGCGGGGGCCTCGCGGGCGAGGAGGCGGGAACGGGGCGGGGGCGCTGCCGGCGCCCGTGACGTCACGACGTCGCGGTGACGTCACGCGCCGCCATGTTGCGGCGGTGGCTGAGGGGGCGAGCGCGGGTCCCCGCGTAGTCGCCAGCGCTTCGGGTTGTCCCCGGCGGAACCGAAATGAAAGTTGTGTGAGGGCACAAATCGCGTCGTGTCCGTGGGTGTGAGGGGGGAGAGGGCCGGGAGTGCGGCTGAGGGGAGCGTGCGTGGGCCGTTCGTCCTGACATCTCCAGAGCAAAAGTTTAAAAATCCGATAAAAATAGTTAGCAGTTGGAAATACTGAACGATTTTTTCAGAGAGCTGCAGGGAGAAGGGGGTTATGAAGCAGAGTCCTGCCTGATTGTTGTCAAATGTGGAATATGTAAAGTTTTCTTTGGGAAGGATGTTTGATGTTTGATCTTTGTCGCTTCCGAGCCAAATAAACAAGAAGGGCGAGGGAATCGGTGAAACAAAGCAGCCAAGAGCTCCGAGTGATGTGCAGGTGTCGGAAAAACAAATTATTCGTGGGTGGAACCGCTTTGTTGAGTTCAGGGCTCGCCCCCTTCAGTGATAGCAGTCTTTGAACAAGGTTCGGGAGGAAAGGATTTCCACTGGAAGGGCATCCAGGGAATGCAGGATTGCCCCCGAGACATCTGGCAGAGCTCCCGAGGCAAGGAAGAAACCAACAAACCCCAATCAGCAACTTAAATCTGGGTAAGAGGGAATTCTGGCAAGGGGGAAAGATCACGACCTGACCCGAAACAGGAGAGGGAATGGGCACGGGATTAATTAGCATGAGGAACGAGAGAATCATTAACCAACAGACAACACTAATTAATAACTGGCCAAGGAGAGGAGGGATGAGGGACCATGGCTGAGGGGATGATGGGATGGGACATTCCATAGGGAACATGGCTCTGGAAGGGAGGGATGGCTCAGTGACAGGACAGATTTTTGGGATGTGCCCCTCCCCAAAATCCCCTTTATGAGCACACCTGAGCACCACCTGTCCCCATCCCTGCTGTGGGATCAGCAGGAGCTCCTGGTCCTTCTTTCTCTGAGGAATAATGTACTCATCTGTTACTAAACAGCTTTTATTAATAGATATTTAGGATAGAGGCTTGACAAGGTAAAGGCTTTGTCAAGCCTCTAAAGGGGGAAATGATGCCTCAAGTTTGAGCTTTCATATTTTCCAGATTCTGCAGTGCCTTAGTTTGTGACTAAACTGCACACAAAGTGTTCCCAGCTCTCCTCCCAGCTCAGGCACACCAAACAATCCTTTGCCAGCCCCACAACCAAGGACAGCTGCAGCTGCAGCCCCAAAAAGTGCAAAGAGCAGCGAATGGAGGAGAGAATCTGGGAGGATGGGACTGCAGAACCTGGAGCTGGGATTGGACAATGAACCCCGAGGTGGGAATGGACCCAAAGTGATCCAAGTGTGAAACTCGGGACTCTGAGCCCACCTCGGGCTCCTGCACTGCCCAAGGTGAATCCTCTGAAGGGTTTTTAATAAATCCCTGCTTTATCCCTTTAGCCCTGCCCAGCCTCTGTTCCAGGTGGCCTCTCCAGACATCAGGGATGAACTCAGATGAGTCAGGGCTTGCAGCCAGCACCACATTTTGGAATTTAGCCTTTGGAATATGCACAGTCACCCATCTCAGAGTGAGCCTGAGTCACTGCATTACTCACTGCTTATTTTTGAGTTATTCCCAAAGAACTTCTGGGAAAGTGCAGCAGCACAGTGCCCGATTCTGGGAGAAGGGCAGGAATTTTTCAGTCCAACACAAATCATTGTAGGATTCCTAAAAGCTTCCTGTATGATTCAGTGATACTTCCCTGCCCACTCACCTCGAATTTCAGGGGTCACATTCCTTTCCTCAGCTGTAATACCAAAGTGTAAGATTTAGAGATGCCTAAGTTTCACTTGCCTGTGTGAAAATAATATTTTTTTAGCATATTTTATACAGAGCTTTAATTCTTGTGTAGGAATCGAATTATACATTTGATTTATTATGAATAATAATGATTAAAATTTGATTTGAAGAACACACTGATCTTCCTTCAAAAATGAAAAAAATTCTAGTTTTCATGAAGACAGTTGATAATTTTTGAGCGTTTTGTACATCAAAACATTGGTTTTTAAATCAGCTGTGATGGCCCAGGGTTATCAAAGCTTCTTTGTCATCTTTTTTTATTTTGAAATTCCATGACATCATCAAGGTTGGAGGGGACCTTTAAGGTGAAATGGATGGACTGTGGCTGAGGAGATCCAATTAGTGGATCTCAATCCTGGCAGTTCCATTTCCCTCTCCTTTTCCAGGCACTCTGGATTTTCCTGTCTGCAGGTGGCACAGTTGCCTCACGTTCCCAGGCACCGTTTTCCATCCAGAACCAGCTGCTGGAAATCACCTCCTGCCAGATTTTTAAGGCAAAATGGAGACATTTTCCCGAGGTCTAAATTCACTAATTGCACCGAAACTTCTAATTTCATTTAATGAATCAGAGGGAGAACAGCATTCATTGGTTTAATTGCCTTTAAAAAGGAAGGATGAAGCCATTAGTGCAGTGAAGGCACCAAACACTGATGTTGTCTGGCCAAAGTGGGAATTTGTAATGGATCCTGGTTCATTCCAGTCATTAATTCCAGAGGGTTGGCTTTTAGGAACTCCACACATCCCACGTGGTGCAACAGTCACAGCAGCTGGGTGTGCAAATGAAAGGGATGGCTCTTCCATTTCCATTGGATTTGTCACCTCAAATCAAAAATCAAGTGACACTCATCTCCCTGGAGCTTTGCTCCTCCTTTTACCTGGACGTGGTGGGACAAAGCATCCAAAATCACCTGGAAAGGAAGGATTGGGAAGGACCTTCCACTGAGTCTGAGCCCCCCAGGTTTGAGCAGTCATGGAGAAACCCAGTCCAGAAACACCCACAGAACTCCTGCTCTGGGTGACACCACAGCCAAAGCCACAATTCCCAAAGGAAAAATCCCACAGGAAATGGTAAAATCAACAATAACCACACAGAAGGGAAAATAAAACATCAGGGGCACTGCAATCCCAATTCATGGAGGGACAAACTATTCTTAAGGAGGAGCAAGAAGCAGGAGATGAGGACAGAAAAATGATATCAAAATAAGCTGTTTACAAACCTGTTTTTCCAGACTCTGGATCTGGGAATCTCTTTTTCCCTGAGCAGCCTGTCCCATATCCCATTAGGCCCAGCCACCTGCATGGTGTCCATATATCCCTGATGGATCCCAAGGGGTTTGTAGGAAATCTTTGCTCCCCCCTCCTCCCTGCCCTGTCCCACATCCAGGGGCCAACTCAGCTTTCCCGGTTTCTTTGTTACAAAATGTTGTCATAATATTTAATCTGCAGCCTCTGCCTCGGCAGCAGCTGTTTGAAAGGACAATTTATATTCCCCAAAGTGCTTCGAAAACCCTCGGGAAGCTCCCAGGAAGCTTTTTCCTGGTGCACAGAAGCAGCTTGTCCAGGCTGCCAGCTTTGTTTTGTGTCTGGCTGGATCCTCTGGATTCCTCCAGCTGCCCTCTCGTTTACTTTGTGGTTTGCTGGAATATTTGTTCCCTGGTTTTTTACACCGCTCTCTCCGTGTGGGAGTCACGAGAAAACGAACGAAACCAAGAAATGCTGAAAGTGATTCCATGGAGAGCATTCCAAAGTGGGAGCCAGGAACTGCTGTGATGTCCCTGTTAGGTGAGAAACCCACCCTTTAAAGTGTAAATATGCACTTTAAAACCCTTTAAAAGGTTTTACAGCTCTGCTGGACACTCTCTGTACCCGTCAGGATATTCCTGCAGGAGCAGTGAGCGTGGCAAGGCTGGGCTGTGTTAATAACTCCTTTCACTGCTCACACGGCCTGATGCCACTTGAGTGAGCATCCTAAAGCTTTGATTCATTATTGCTCAGCTTCCCTGGGCTGTTGGCTCTCAGCTCAGCCACTCCAGTCTCCTCATGGAAGCGTCTCCGACGCTTTTCCACGCGTGCCTGTTGGGAGCAAGTTGGGGTTAACAGGAATTCATTTGTTTTCTTAATCACATTTTATTTTTTTGTTGTTAAACGATGGCATTCCTCTTCCTTGCATTAGCTGCCACAGAGGAAATGGATCCTAGATTTTCCCCACTTCCATGCACAGCACCCAGTTCTGTATCCAGAATTGGCCCAAATGCACAGAGACAATTCCAGTGGCAAAGACTTGGTGAATGGACACTGCCTGGGAGTCTTAAAAAATCAGCCTCAGCCAGGGCAGGGTGAGTGGCTCCTTCTGGAGCAGCCAGGAGATCCAACATTTCCCTGTACACTGGAAAGTTCTGCAGCTCCTTGAGCCACAGCTCTTGACTCCTTATTTCTAGTAGGGAACACTGGAAAAAGTCATGGAATACCAGGATGGGCTGGGTTGGAAGGAACCTTAAATTCTATCCCATCCCACCCCTGCCATGGCAGGGACACCTTCCAGTGTCCCAGGATGCTCCAAGCTCCATCCAACCTGGCCTTGGACACTTCCCATCCTAGAGGGAAGGATTTCTCCCGCTATCCCGTCCATCCCTGCCCTCTGGCAGTTCATTCTCAAGCTCTTCCTAAAGAACCTCAGCCCACTAATCTTGGGATATTCTCTCCCAGCTCCTGCCATGTGGGACGGGTGCTCCCAGAACGCCGGAAATTTGCCTGGGAGAAGGGATTTAGTTCTGGGCTGGCTCACACGGTGCCCATCCCGTACTGCAGCAGATCCCAAGGCGGGTTTTGTGGATAAATCCCGGGCCCGTCTGGCTGCCTGCGCCCCGGGCAGGAATGCGGCCGCCGGGCAATCCCGATTGTTTTCCTGCGCAATCCAAAGTCGGGATCAGAATTTTCCTGCGCTGAGCTCGGGGCTTCTGAGCGTCCTTTCAGCCGCAGCTTTTATCTGTGAATGGAAAGTGCCGGAACGCCGCTTTGCATCTCGTTATCCGCAGACAGCGAGTAAGCGATTCTCTCTGCAGCCTGGGGACCGGGGGGCATGTCTGTCCCCTTGTCTGTCCCTCTGTCTGTCCCCCTGTCTGTCCCTCTGTCTGTCCCCCTGTCTGTCCCCCTGTCTGTCCCCCTGTCTGTCCCCTTGTCTGTCCCCCTGTCTGTCCCTCTGTCTGTCCCCCTGTCTGTCCCCCTCCATCCTCCCTGTCTTGGGGTCACTTTATGATACTCACATCCCCAATCCTCTCTTCTGTTCGTGTTAATTATTGAGTTCTGCAGCTTTAAATCTGGTTCCAAGAGGAAGAAGTGCAAAGTTTATTATCAAAACTTGCACTTGCTCCCCCACATCCTACACACAGAACAGCAGGAGAGAGCTCTCCTACTCTTAGTTAGTTTCTAACTAGCTAAAACAGAAAAGTTCCCCAAATTTTACCTTTCTTTTTTTCCTTTTTCTTAAAATTTTTCAAACCTACTCTTAACTAAAAACCCAAAAAAACCTCCACCAGGAGCTCACACCTGTAACCCACCAGGCCTGGCCTGGGCCACAGCATTTCCCAGTGCTGGAGGAACTAAAAACAAACTAAGAAAGCCAAACTACAACCCACAAAAAAAAAAAAAAAAAACTCTTCTAAATTTATCATCTCTTCAAAGCAGCAAAGAGTTTTGTTGTTTAATATTGTTCATTTTTGTGCTGGGAAATGCTTTGCTTGTTAAATAAACAGGTTTTTTTTCCTGCTCCTCTCCAAAAAAATATTTCCCCAAACCAGTTAGGAAAAAAACCTGCTTAAATCTGTTTCCTAAAAAAAAATTTCCTCCCAAATTTACCCTAAACCAAAACACTCCCCCACAACCCAAATATCCCAAATATCTCCTTTTTCCCTTCCTGCTTCCCAGAGCTGTGTGGGTTTTTTTTTGGGATGCTCATCCCAACGCCACAGCGAGCATCGCTGCCTCGAAGCAGATCATTAACAAGCAGTCGGGAATATGCAAATTCAGGGTTTTAATTAGCCCTGGGACATCCCAGCACGTGCACAGGGGTTCGGGAGGGCTGCCTGCAGCCAGGGCTCTGTGCCTTCAATGAGGCTCAGCCTCAGCTCAGTGCTGATTACAGCCCCTGTCTCCTCTGTGCTGCCACGCTGCTTCCAGTTCTACCCCAAAAAAAAAAAAAAAAAACCAGAACAAACCAAACCAGACCCGTGGCAGGAAGAGAAAGGGGAAGTTTGGGGACAGATTTAACCCCACAGGTGACGAGCAACACTGGGTGGAGTGGGGAGTGAAAGAAATCGGTGGATCCAAAGCTCTCCTAAATCCAGCCCCTGGATCCTGCCTAATGGAAAGGCACTTAAAATGAAAGATAAACAAGAAACTGCACCCCAATTCCAGCATCTCTGGTGAGTTTAACACTGGAGGCACCCAAAAATCCACAGGGCTTGAGGACACATCCAGAGGCACCTCTGGGGAGCAGGACACAGAGGGAAGAGCTGCTCCTGGGATTTCAGTGGGTGCCTTTTCCCATCCCTTGGCAGTGGCCAGGACCAGGCTGGTGCTGATGCCAGAGGAGCCCCTGTCCTGCTTCCTGTCCCCAAGAGCAGCTTGTGTTTTGGGGTGTTTGCTGGAGAATTCTGCTTCCTCCAGGGCTCATTCCAAAGGGGTTCATGGAAGTGATGAGGAGCAGAAACCCCCCCTTTGCTCCCAGCTCTGTCCCACCCAGGGCAGGACCCAGTTGTACTTCAGGTGTGAGCACAGAGCAGTGTTGTGGTACCCAGGTGGGATGTCAGGATGTCCCAGAATCAGCAATGCCAGGATGTCCCTGGGTCACTATCACCAGGGTGTCCCTGTCCCAAGATCATCACCACCAGGGTGTCCCTGTCCCTGGATCATCACCAGGGTGTCCCTGGCCCTGGATCATCACCAGGGTGTCCTTGTCCCAGGATCATCACAGTGGTGTCCCTGTCCCAGGATCAGCATCACCAGGGTGTCCTTGTCCCAGGATCATCACAGTGGTGTCCCTGTCCCAGGATCAGCATCACCAGGGTGTCCCTGTCCCAGGATCAGCAATTCCAGGGTGTTCCTGTCCCAGGATCATCACCAGGATGTCCCTGTCCCAGGATCATCACCAGGATGTTCCTGTCCCAGGATCATCAGTGCCAGGGTGTCCCTGTCCCAGGATCAACAATGACACAATGTCCCTGACAGAGAAGTTTCCCTGAATTTCCCATTCTAACATTATTTTTATGAAATTATTCATTCCAGTTTCCTCATCTCGCCATTTTTTTAATGTATTTCAAATCTGCCCCAGCGTGACTTGAAGGAAATTCCCCAGGTGTCAAGGAACTGCCCTCTGCTGTGCAATCCTGGGCAAGCCCTGCTCCTGAATCCCCACCTGTTGGACCTGTAGGATTGGAGAGGCCCTGCCCCAGTGCTTGTGGCTTCATTCATGTTTATAAACTACCCTGAGATCTGAGAAAAAGGATTTACGAGTGCAAAATAATAAGTTGCCAAACAGTTTCTAACCTCATAAACACGTAATTTTCAATTCAAGGAGACACAGAGGAGGGCAAGATCACACAAGTGGACTGGGAGCAGTTTCCATCTTCCATGCTGGCAGCTCCAAGTGCACAATTCCCTCCATTGCTGCAAGCCCAGCCTCCTGTTTAATCACAAACGGAGAAAAAAGCCTTTTTTAAAGTTTTTTTTTTTTTTTACGCTCTAAAAAAAGGAAAACTCATTTGTTTTTAGCTGGCCTCCTCCTTCTTTTGTTTCTCCCTTGGTGTTGTATTCACTCAGCGTTAGGGAAAAGCTTCCTGGAAATAGTGAGGTGTGGGAATCCTTTGGTCTGACTTTGTTCCTTTCTGTCACACAAACCACCGAGGACGTGTTTGTTGTGGGGCACCGGCTGCAGCAGATAATCCAAACAATTGTGCAGCTGAGCTGGGATCCCGTGGCTCCACTCCTCCTCCCACTTGTGGAGCTGCAGTGGGAAAGCTGGAATTGTTGGGCAGGCAGCCCTGAGAGCCAGGGAGTGCTGGATGTGAGAGGAAATTCAGGAGTTATCCACGGGCCACTTGGCAAACAGGGTGATTAATAATTAATTCGTTTTGCTGTGAAGTGAAGCTGTGGCTGCCACCATCCTTGTTTCAGGCCAGGTTGGACGGGGCTTGGGGCAACCTGGGATTGTGGGAGGTGTCCCTGGGATGGGATAATGGGATACAGGGATGGGATAATGGGATGGGATCAATGGGATGGGATGGGATAATGGGATACAGGGATGGGATGGGATGGGATGGGATGGGATGGGATGGGATGGGATGGGATCAGTCAGATGGGATCAGTGGGATGGGATGGGATCAATGGGATGGGATGGGATACAGGGATGGAATGGGATGGGATCACTGGGATGGGATAATGGGATGGGATCAATGGGATGGGATGGGATGGGATACAGGGATGGAATGGGATGGGATCACTGGGATGGGATAATGGGATGGGATCAATGGGATGGGATGGGATGGGATACAGGGATGGAATGGGATGGGATCACTGGGATGGGATAATGGGATGGGATCAGTGGGATGGGATGGGATACAGGGATGGAATGGGATGGGATCACTGGGATGGGATAATGGGATGGGATCAGTGGGATGGGATGGGATACCGGGATGGGATACAGGGATACAGGGATACAGGGATGGGATACAGGGATGGGATGGGATACAGGGATACAGGGATACAGGGATGGGATGGGATAAGGGATACAGGGATACAGGGATGGGATACAGGGATGGGATACAGGGATACAGGGATGGGCTTTAATGTCCCTTCCAACTCTGGAATTCTCTGATGACCAGAGGCAGCAGTGGCCTGGTGGCCACAGCCTGCTCTCCTGGCCACCCTGGGCTTCCCCATCGTGGCAGCTGCTCACCCTCAGCCCCCTCATTCCTCCAAGCATTCATTCCCCCTCCTGTCCCTGCAAAGGCAGAAGCTCCCCTAGCCCTGGGCAGAGCCCATCCCCAGCTGGAGTTTCCTTGTGGAACATTTCAGAGTCTCCTTCCAGCACTGCCAGGGATCCTTCCTGGGCTCCAGCACACCTGAGGGGCTGCACCTGCCCCTGGATGCTCCTCAGCAGGAGGAGCCAGGGCTGGGAAGTGTCCCCAGGAAGGAGCAGGCTGCTCTCCAAGCCGTGGAGGTTGTGCTGTTTAATATTTGAACAGGAGGCATCATAATTACAGCTCAGTGTGATGAACCAGCCCTGACAAGAGCCTCTGTCACAATTCCTGCTCCATCCTCGGTGCTGGATGCTGGGGATGTGATGGATCCCAAAAAAACCTGGGATTTTTAAGAGAACACTGCTTTTGACCTGAAGCCTTAGAGAAAGCTTTGGAATTTGAGTGATAAAGTTCAAATCACGAGCGTGTGGTAAAACAGAAGTGTGTGCTTTCACAGAGAGAAAAGTTGTAAATTTGAGGTTTTTATAGTATAAAAAATGAGACAATATAGAGAATTTTGAGCATTTTTTCTTTTGGTGTTCACCTTCCTTCTTCATGAGTTTCAGGCAGTAATTTTTGTTGGTCAGTCAGTACCACACTAAGAGTCATAGAAATTTAGTTATTAGGTTAAAAGTACAAATAATATAAGTGTTAATTCTGTATGAAACTGTTTAGATTTAAGAAACCTTGTATCAGCTGCATCTTGCTCCATTTTCCTCGCTCCTAGCAGGCAGCTGGAAGTGCTGTCAAACATTTTGATACTTTCTGATAAAACTTAATAAACAACCAAACCCCAACACCAAAAAATCCATTTCCATCGTGTATTTGTTAATCCTAGCTCTAAGTGAAAGCAAAAAAAAAAAAAAAAAAATTAAATAAATAAGGACAAACCACTAATTAAGTGGTGCAAAACTCCCACCACTGCAACAGGGATGGGAGAGAGGAGCTGGCAAATCCAAGCAGCTGCCACTTCCAGCCCTGTCACCGACCAAAAGCACAAATCTGCTGCTTTGACCACTGGAAATTTTCATTTTTCTACAGAAAAGCCATCTGGAATTTGCTAAAAAAAAAAGGGGGGGAAAAAAAAGCAAGCAGAAGGAAGAGGGCCAAAGGATTTGAGGAGTTGTTGAAATAATGGAAAGGCTGCTGCTGGTTTTGTTCATGTCATCAGAAAAGGGCACAGCTTTGAAGTTGCTCATGAGCAAACCACGGTGTTGGTTTGGAGAAGCAGCAGGGCTGGGATGCTGCTGGCTTTGCACCTTTGGAGCCTCCAAACAGGCTGCTCCTCCCTGCCTGCCTCCACGCACAGCTGATGATTTTGTATTTTTAACACAGGAAAAGCAAGAATCTTCATGATTCTCGGTGTGAATGTTTATTGTGTTTCTTCCCCTGTCGTGAAATGCTGTGGGAAATACAAATCGTTCCAGTCCACCTGTCCTGGCTGTCCCTGAGCCACATCCTCCTGCTCTGACACCTCCTCCAGCTACCAGGAGTAGCAAATGGATTTTTAAAAACACTTTACTGTGTTCTGGAGCATTCAACCCTGAGGTGATTGTGTTCTAATTCTATAATTCACAGATATTTTCATATGACAGATCTTATTTTCTGCTTCCTGAGTCATCCTCCATTCTCCCTGCTCCAATCCCCAGCCAGGGAGCAGCTCCCAGAAAATGCAGTCCTGCACTCCTATTGTGGCTCGGCTTTATTTCCAAATGAATCCAAGCTGGATTGTATGGCCAGGAAAAGAAAAAGTGTGCAAAAGCCAGATGGGGCTTTCCCTGCTGCTGTCCTACACGGATCCAGGGAGAGGGGAGAAGGTTTCCCTGTGCTGCCACTGCCAGGGAAAGCGTGGATGTGTAAAAACCTGACCCAGACATGTTGGCATTGTCAAAGAATTCCTGTTTAACCACTCTGGTTAAACTCTGGATGGGTCATTTGAATACCTGTACCTGCACCTCCCTGCCTCTCACTCGTGTGCAAACTCAAACTGTTCTCTCCTGCCAGAATTTTGGGAAAAATCACGGGATCCTGGGATGGTTTGGGTTGGGAGGGAGCTTAAAGGCCCCCCCAGTGCCACCCCAGCCATGGCAGGGACACCTCCCACTGTCCCAGGCTGCTCCAATTCCTGTCCAGCCTGGCCTGGGACACTCCAGGGGTGAGGAATCCACAACCTCCGTGGGCACAGGGGACTCAGAGTGTGGGGCTGAGCTCCCAGGAGTTTCTCCATGTCCAGGAAGATTTTTTTCCATTGCTGCTTCAGGAATCAACTGCCCTGATGCTCACCTTGGGAGAGAGGAGAGGAGAGGGAGAGGAGAGGAGAGGAGAGGAGAGGAGAGGAGAGGAGAGGAGAGGAGAGAGGAGAGGAGAGGAGAGGAGAGGAGAGGAGAGGAGAGGAGAGGAGAGGAGAGGAGAGGAGAGGAGAGGAGAGGAGAGGAGAGGAGAGGAGAGGAGAGGAGAGGAGAGGAGAGGAGAGGAGGTGGTGCCTGCTGAGCTGACCTGCATCTGCTGTAGGAACTGCCCAAAATTGAACAGCAAAAATAATAAAAAAAAAGCCTGAAGAGTTTTCTGTTGTAAAACAGCTCTGTGGGCAAAGCACCTCTCCTCTTTGCACATCACTGCTTCCAAATCCTGCTGTGGGCTGAGCTTCTCCTCTCTGAAAATTCCCTGGTGGCTCACACAGCTCCATCCCTGCTCAGTGCTGGGACAGGCTGAGTAGTGCTGGGGTTCCGGGGCTCCTGGGGTTCCTGGGGTTCCCGGGGTGCCAGCAGGGTCACCTTTATCCCTGTGGTGCCCATTACTGATGGGAATGGATCATGGAAAGCTGCTCCTCTGCTGCAGAGAGGGGGTTCTGGTTCCTTCATTAACAGCAAGGCTAATTATCTGTGTGGTTGGCAGGCAGGGGAGTGATGTCAGTCCAGCTGGATGGGCTCAGGACAGGACAGGGCTCCAGGGACCGGGCAGGTGCCACCAGGGCCACCTCCCAAAACCCAGGAGGGTGACATGGCCACCATCCATGGTCCTTCCCACGAGGAAAGAAAATTCACTCGAAAAAGCTGGAGAATGTCACTGGCTGCATTCTACATCTGTTCCATCTCAGGATAATTTATTTTAACCTCTGAAGATACAAGGGAAAATATGTGAAGGAGATGGAGACGTGCCAGTATTTCCAGTTCATTACAAGCAAAGAACTGTTGCTTATAGCACTTTTTTGGAGCAGAGAGCAGTCTGGTTTTAAATCCCTCAAGCAATGAGGAATCACGTCCTCACCAATGGAAATGGTTCTTCAGCGAAGAGTTTGCTAATTAAAAAGAGTTTCAGCCTGAAATTCAGTCAAAATTTCCTCCCTTCACATAATGTTCTGTCTGCTTTCTGCAGGCATTGCTGCATCCCTGCAGGGGGGGGTCACCCAAATGTTTTTCCTGCTCTCAGGGAGTGAAGCCCGAGCTGGAGGGGTTTGGGATTTGGGATAGGAATTGGAATTGTCATGCAGGATGCTCAGACCTCTGGGGTTTGGGGTTTTTCTTTCCTACTGGGGAGCAATGCTGCAGAGTGAGGAGGAGCAGGAGCGATGGCTCTGAGCTTTGGGGACTGGCACAGCGGGCCAGGGGTGGCACTGGGGATGGTGGCACCCGTGGGCAGGGTGTGACAAACCCCTGGGAGAGGTGACAGAGGTCACCCCCGAGCCCACACAGCCCCTGCTCCACCGCCAAAACCCCCCCCCAAAAAAACCCCAAACCTGGCTCTTCTCCAGCTGCAGGTTCTGCCCGAGGAGAGGCACAAAAATCCCTTTGTGCACCTTCAGTGTGCCTGGGAGAAGGGGCTGCAGGATTTGGGGACACAGGGACATCCCCAGCTGGGCAGGTTTGGCCACGAGCCTGCCGTGAGCCGAGCTGACATAAACACTGGGGGAGCTGAGATGTGTGAGGGTTACCGAGATTAGGGCTTAATTAAATTCCTGCCAGATTTTTTTTTAATTTTTTTTTTTTTTTTTTTTGGGTCTTCATAAATTTCCTTTGAGCTCCCTGCCAACTAGGATATGCTGGCTGGCTTTGGAATATGAAAGCAAGTGTTGTTGTGTTTTGCAAATATATTTTATAATGCATGCAAGTGCTGACTATGCAAAAGTCTCTCAGGTCTCCACGATTTACAAAATTACAAAAGCACAAAGGGTAGCAGTTCTTCTTGTTTTCCACTATCCCTCACAAACAAGAGATGGATCAAAGTGTCCTGTGATGAAGTTCATTAATCACACCCACACCGTGAAAAACCATCCCCTGCTCTGCAGCCTCTCCTCACACAGGGAGGCTCTGGCCAGGGTGGATTCTGCCCTGGGTTGGGGTTTATTTTATTTTATTTTATTTTATTTTATTTTATTTTATTTTATTTTATTTTATTTTATTTTATTTTATTTTATTTTATTTTATTTTATTTTATTTATTTTTTTTCCTTCTCTCTGAGCTCCTCTAGGGTTTGGATCTTCCTTGCTTTTAATCCCATTATCCTCGTCAGCAACACAACAACTTACCCAGCACACAGAGCTTGGATCACACAGGTTATCTGTGAATTATGTTGTTAAATTGGTATTCGAGTGTCTGTTCTGCTCATTGCCCAAGTCACAAGCTATTGCAAACAAAACTAATTTCAAGGAAAAAAAACATTTTAAGTAAAGTGCCGCTTTTTTGGGGAGGGTGATGATGATGGCGGTGAGGAGAGTAGGAACAAAAGTAAAAGGCAAAAAGCAAAAAGGCAAAAAGTAAAAAGGCAAAAAGTAAAAAAGCAGAAGGTAAAAAGTAAAAAGAAAAAAAAGTAAAAAGGCAAAAAGCAAAAAGTAAAAAGAAAAAAAGAGTAAAAAGGCAAAAAAGCAAAAAGCAAAAAGTAAAAAATAAAAAGTAAAAAGTTAAAAGTAAAAAGCAAAGCTCCTTCTAATGCACAGATTTTTATTTACAAACTTTTGAACAAGCTAAAGGCACAAACTCAAACTACTGCTTTTTAATTTGCTGGAATTTCAGTTTTTTAACACGCCAGGTTATGTATAAACTACCTATATGGCTTATCTTGTTTTATTTTAAAAACGTAAGTAATATTTTTATTATAGCTTTATTATCGTTTATTATTTTTATTATAGTTTTATTCTGTTTAAAACGATGGTTTTGGAGCCTCTATGGAAACACTGGCATTTAGGATTTTTAAATTTTTTATTAGAACTCATGCTTTTACTTTAATATTTGAAACCTTTACTCTCTAAAACCACTTAAAACTTATTTTTACTTACTTACTTGCTTGTTTATTTTAAAACTTAAACTTTTACTTTACCTATGAGTAGCTTAGTATACTTTAATTTATTTAAAAGTTTTAATTCAATTATTGTACTTTATTTTTTTCTGTGGGGCTGGAGGAGCTCCCAGCCAGCAGAAAGTCACCTCAGAGGACACAAATGTCACCTGCTGTAGTTGACAAAAACAATTTATTTCAGTGTCTGTTGGTGAAGGGGACACTGAGAGGGAATTTTCCTCCCTGTCCTGCAGACACTGAGTGATTATTGTGATTATTGGAGCACTGGGAATTTTAGATTTTTTCAGGTTTTTTTTTGAATTTTAGAATTTTTCAGATTTTTTTTTAGATTTTTAGATTTTTGTGGCCCTGCATTCGACCTGAGGCTTCCAAAACGGAACGATAGAACTAAAATCACTGGTTTGAATAGAAATGTGTAACATCACATGGTGGAAAACTTAAGAGTTTAAGGGTTTAGAATATAATAATAATATATAAAGCCAGGTGGAGGTTTTAGTTTGTCCTTCACCTTCTTCTTCATGGGCTTGGGTGATGTTTTGTGATTGGATAGAAAATTCCACATGAGAGGGCCATGGGTGGTTGGTTATTGGGTTCAAAATAAAAATAATTTAGGTGGCTTTTCTTAATTGGGCAGTTTACCCTTAAAAGGCCTTGGAGAGAGAAAAACAGAGCTCCAATTTTAGATTGTGAGCATGAAGTGCTGTAAAACTCATGGTTTGTGAGACTGTAATATAAATAAAAACTAAAAAACGTCCGAGTCCAAACAAGAAATATCATCTCGAGCATTTAATCCCTGACCCTGGCAAAAGAAATAAAACGTGACAAGTGATGGGCACTGGGTTATCACCAAGGACATCCCAGGGTGTCCTGTCCCCCCAGGGTGTCCTGTTCCCCCCCCCCAGGGTGTCCTGTCCCCCAAGGTGTCCTGTCCATCCTGTCCATCCTTGTCACCTGTGCACGTCCTGCCTTTTCCAAACCGTGTTTTGAAAAGTTTTGAATGTTTGCTCCTTCACAGGCCCACTCCTTGTGAAAACGGTGACAATTATAATTTTGGCCGTGCTGAAAAGAATTTCTCCAGGTTTGACCACAATCAGAGATGAAAATGCCCAGCTCTGGGTGGATTTGCCCCAGCTGCACAGGGAGAACGTGGCATTACAGCACTGTCACCTGCTGGAGCTGCCTTTTCCACCTGCAAACCAAACCTTGGCAGGGATTTTTTACAAATCTGGCTGGCAGCAAGGGCAGGGAGCAGAGCTGAAGCCCCGGTGCAGCAGGGAAGGGGTATAGTGACAGGCCACCACGGAACAACGCTGGCATTTCAGGGCCAGACAATGGATTGTTATTTTCTGCCTTCCTTTCAGCCCTGCACTTGGCACCGAGGCTGAGCTCACCCACCCAGCCCTGCACTGCAGCATCTCTGTTCTCCAGCGAGGAGAGGCCAAACAAAGAGGAGCTGAGTGGGCAGGAAAGGGGCAGCAATGAGGGGCTGGACCCAGCTCTGAGCTCTGCTCCCTCCAGCCCAGGACACTGCAACCCCCTCTGAATGAGCCTTTGCTCTGCCACACAATCTCAGCTCTTTGCACGGCCACTGCTCACACTCAATTCCTGCCTGGCATCCCAGGCCATAATTACTGCCCTGGCCTGCTTTTGTGGCTCAGTGATACGATTTGCAATGCAAGCAGGCAGGCTCCAGCCAGAGGATGCAGCCACTGCTCTCCATCTGTAAATATTTGCTCTAGCAGCAGCTCCATTTCCTTTGAAGCTTTAAAAAAAGGTGGCAGGTCCAAGGTGGAGGCACCTGCGGGCACGTGGCTTAAACACACAGCACGGCTGGGCTTAGGCTGGGCTTTGTCCGGGCTTAGGCTGGGCTTTGTGCCGTGCAGACGAGAGGCTCAATTTGTCACCCTGGCCTGTTTTCTGGGAAATGAGCTTTAATTGTGTTACCAGTGGCTGGGAAACCTGAGCTCTGCCGTGCAGTGGTGCTGCGAGCTCTCTGCTTGTGAGCCTGAGGTACAGACGTGGAATTCCAGACTGCCTTGGGTTGGGACCTTAAATCCCAGCCAGGAATTCCCAATTCCCAAAATCCCATCCATCCCTGCCCTCTGGCACTGGGAGCCATTCCCTGTGTCCTGTCCCTCCATCCCTTGTCCCCAGTTCCTGTCCAGCTCTCCTGGAGCTCCTTTAAGCCCTGGAAAGGGCTCTGAGCTCTTCCTGGAGCCAGGCTGAACTTTCCCCAGCTCTCCCAGCTTGCTCCATCATCCCTGCTCCATCCCCCCTGCTCCATCCCCCTGCTCCATCCCCTCTGCTCCATCCCCCTGCTCCATCCCCCCTGCTCCATCCCCCTCATCCATCCCCCCTGCTCCATCCCCCCTGCTCCATCCCCCCTGCTCCAACCCCCTCATCCATCCCCCTGCTCCATCCCCCTGCTCCATCCCCCTGTTCCATCATCACTGATCCATCCCCTGCTCCATCCCCCTGCTCCATCCCCCTGCTCCATCCCCTGCTCCATCCCCCTGCTCCATCCCCTGCTCCATCCCCTGCTCCATCCCCCTGCTCCATCCCCCTGCTCCATCCCCCCTGCTCCATCCCCCCTGATCCATCCCCCCTGATCCATCCCCCTGCTCCATCCCCCTGCTCCTTCATCCCTGCTCCATCCCCCCTGATCCATCCCCGTGCTCCATCCCCCCTGTTCCATCCCCCCTGTTCCATCCCCCCTGCTCCATCCCCCCTGCTCCATCCCCCTCATCCATCCCCCTGCTCCATCCCCCTGCTCCATCCCCCTGCTCCATCCCCCCTGCTCCATCCCCCTGCTCCATCCCCTTGATCCATCCCCCTGCTCCATCCCCCCGATCCATCCCCCCTGCTCCATCCCCCCTGCTCCATCCCCCCTGATCCATCCCCCTGCTCCATCCCCCCTGCTCCATCCCCCTGCTCCATCCCCCCTGCTCCATCCCCCCTGCTCCATCCCCCTCATCCATCCCCCTGCTCCATCCCCCTGCTCCATCCCCCTGCTCCATCCCCCCTGCTCCATCCCCCTGCTCCATCCCCCTGCTCCATCCCCTGCTCCATCCCCCTGCTCCATCCCCCTCATCCATCCCCCTGATCCATCCCCCTGCTCCATCCCCCTGCTCCATCCCCCTGCTCCATCCCCCCTGCTCCATCCCCCTGCTCCATCCCCCCTGCTCCATCCCCCCTGCTCCATCCCCCTCATCCATCCCCCTGCTCCATCCCCCTGCTCCATCCCCCTGCTCCATCCCCCCTGCTCCATCCCCCTGCTCCATCCCCCTGCTCCATCCCCTGCTCCATCCCCCTGCTCCATCCCCCTGCTCCATCCCCCCTGCTCCATCCCCCCTGATCCATCCCCCCTGATCCATCCCCCCTGATCCATCCCCCTGCTCCATCCCCCCTGCTCCTTCATCCCTGCTCCATCCCCCCTGCTCCATCCCCCTGCTCCATCCCCCCTGTTCCATCCCCCCTGTTCCATCCCCCCTGCTCCATCCCCCCTGCTCCATCCCCCTCATCCATCCCCCTGCTCCATCCCCCTGCTCCATCCCCCTGCTCCATCCCCCCCTGCTCCATCCCCCCTGCTCAATCCCCCTGCTCCATCCCCCTGCTCCATCCCCCTGCTCCATCCCCCTCATCCATCCCCCTGCTCCATCCCCCTCATCCATCCCCCCTGCTCCATCCCCCCTGCTCCATCCCCCTGATCCATCCCCCTGCTCCATCCCCCTGCTCCATCCCCCCTGCTCCATCCCCCTGCTCCATCCCCCTGCTCCATCCCCCTGATCCATCCCCCTGCTCCATCCCCCTCATCCATCCCCCTGCTCCATCCCCCCTGCTCCATCCCCTTGATCCATCCCCCCTGCTCCATCCCCCTGCTCCATCCCCCTGCTCCATCCCCCCGATCCATCCCCCTGCTCTGCCACCTCTCCTGGCTGCAGCTGTCCCCACACAGGTGTCCTGGGGCAGGGGGTGCCCTGCAGCTGCCCACAAACCCCCTCCAACCAACGCCACCAGTTTTGGGGGTTCGGGATGTGCCTTTCCCAGGCCACACCGGTGTCCTGGCAGTGCCACCACCCCACAACCATCCCCATGGCTGTGCCGTGGGCCAGAGGGTGACAGGGGCTTTGGAAATTTATCCCTCCAAAGCTTCCCAGTAATTTAAAAACTTCCAGGAGTTATTAAAGATGCAGCAGCTCTGCTCCACACTCCCTGCATCCGACAGCATTTCCCTCTTGGCTGGGTTCAGCCAAAGGCAGCCAGTCTGCCCCTGCTCCACTGGCACTGAATAATTCAGGGTGAACTGCTGTTCTCCCTGTCTGGAACAGGGCTGGAGATGTTCAGAGCAGCTTGGAAAGGGGAAATGTTTGTTTTCTGGGCAAACCCGCATCGTTGGCCTTGTGTTTAATTTAGCATTAAACAAAACCTTGCAGGTCTCCCTGGAGGAGAGAAGCTCTGGGGTGACCTAATTGTGGTGTGACAGTGCCTGAGCCTGGAGGAGAGACGGGGAGAGACTTTGGACAAGGGCCTGGAGTGCCAGGACACAGGGAATGGCTTCACTCTGCACACCCCAGAGTCCTGGAGCATCCCAGGAGCTCCAGTTACATGGGAACTGTGGGCTGAGGGGGGATCTCAGCTCTGCTGGGAGCTCTCATCACTGAAGGGAGCTGGTGACATTGGAAAATGTGATTTAAAGGTCTGGAAAAGGTGTTTCCTGTGACTGCACAGCTCCTGCTCGGGCAAATCCTCCCCCTCCCTCTGCCTTGCTGGGAGACAAATGTTGTTAATCAGCCCTGTAAATTGAGATCCATATTTTTCTCGTGAGTTCTGGAACCCTTTAAAGGCCTCTGAACAGCTTCTATCAGCTGGAAAAAAAAAATAAAAAATTCAGTTTTGTTCCTCCTGCCTGAGCATCCTGGGGAGATCTTTGCTGAGAGCTTTGGTGGGGGCACAAAGGGAACTTTGGGGTGTGGGAGCACCCAGTGCTGTCCTCCTGCCACGGGGACAAGGGCTGGCATTGTCCCCCTGGCCTTTGGGCCAGCTGAGGGCTGAGCTCCAGCCCCTCCATTCCCCAGGGAAAACAGGGACAGGGATCTCCTGGATGCTCTGTTGTTGCAGCCAGCATCTCCTCCAGCCTCTGTCTCCATCTCGGTGCTGCTCTGCTCTCACATGGCAGCTTTATTAAATATTGACTCCTTCCCCAGCCCTGTTTTCTGCTCCATTATCTCACTTTTTGCAGTCCCTGGCCTTGCTGGGAATTGCCAGGCTGTGTTTTGTCTGCCTGCCTTCCTGCCAAGAAATCCTGAAGGAGCTCCTGGCCAGGCTGAATCCCACTGGGAAATAACCCAGGGGTTGGGTTTGCTCAGCATGGGATGGCAGGAAAGTGGGGATCCAGGGAGATGTGCTTCATCTCACCCCCAAAATCCCAGGTTTCTGGGTTCCAACACTGCTCCAGGTGCTCATCTCCACATCCCAGTGCTCCTCGAGCATTGCCCATCCCAGCTTTGCATCGTTTTAAACTCAATTTACACCTGCAGGGAATGTTCCCCTGGAGAAGGGAAGGATCCAGGGAGAGCTGGGAATGTTCCCCTGGAGAAGAGAAGGATCCAGGGAGAGCTCAGAGCCCCTTGCAAAGCCCAGAGGGGCTCCAGGAGAGCTGCAGAGGGGCTGGGCAGAGGGATGGAGGGCAGGGTTGGGTGGGATTCTGGTACCAGCACCACCCTTGGCACTGGTGGAGCTGCACCTGACCCACACAAGTGTTGGAAGTGACACTCAAGGACATCAGCAGGGCCAGAGCAGGGCACAAGGAAATCAGCTCCAGAGTTAATAATTTAATTTCCAGCACACAGAGAAAATTGAGAGGGCAGGTTAGAAACGAACCTAATAACTTGCTCTGCTGGGACTGAGCATTTCCACCCTGCAGCTTCTGCAGGAGCTGATTTTCCTTGAGAAGACTGTCCTCAGAAAGCAGCCTGTGATTTTTAAATCTTTTTCCATTTATTACAGAAAAGCCCCTCTCCTAGGTGAGCTGGTGAGTGCAATCAATAACCTCTCCTCAAGTGAGCCCTGCTCAGCTCAGGGATGGACTTTATGGCTGCTCTACATCTTTATTAGGAATGAAACATCCTGCTGAGCCAGGACCTGGCTATTTATTAAATATCTCCAGCTTTTATCACCTGGAACTTCACTGAAATGGCAGCTCAGGATCCATCTGGAAGTGCTGAGCACCAGGGAAAAGGAGGGTTCACAAACCAATCTTCTCCCTTCAGAAAAAGATATAGAAAGATATTTCTGCCATAGTTATAAATAATACAGGGGGTTCAGGGGAATTCAGGAATGACTCGGCCCCAAAGTTCCAGTTTTTATGTGGAGATTTTGGTGACAAACATCAGTTGGGTCAGGGGAATTTCAGAATGACTCGGCCCCAAACTTTCATTTTTTATTGGAGATTTTGGTGACAAACATCAGTTGGGTCAGGGGAATTTAGGAATGACTCGGCCCCAAACTTTCATTTTTTATTGGAGGTTTTGGTGACAAACATCAGTTGGGTCAGGGGAATTTAGGAATGACTCGGCCCCAAACTTTCATTTTTTATTGGAGATTTTGGTGACAAACATCAGTTGGGTCAGGGGAATTTAGGAATGACTCGGCCCCAAACTTTCATTTTTTATTGGAGATTTTGGTGACAAACATCAGTTGGGTCAGGGGAATTTAGGAATGACTCGCTCCCAAACTTTCAGCTCTTTATGAGGAGGTTTTGGTGACAAACAGACCTTGAGGAAAGGCTGAGGAGTCTCATTCTCCAGTGAAATTCCACACACAGAGCCCTTGCAAAGCTGGAATGGCCATTAATCCTGGGGCAGACAAAGAATTCCCTGGTGCCATCACCCCGTGTAAATCACCCAGGTGCCTGGGATGAGCTCTGGGAACTGCACATTGTGTAGCTGCTTCTTTTATTTGAATAAATAAATTTGAAAACAAAGGTCTCGTTTATTAGCTTTTATCCCACAGTAATTGCTTTACATTGCACCAGCCACGCATTTTTAACTTACCCACACTGATTTTAGCATTTGCAAATGTCCACATCCCAGTTACAGACGACAACAAATTGCTTAAAATTCATCTTATCCTTTAAAAGAATTCTTTCCTTCGCTCTGCTGCATTGATGTTAAATGTTTGCTGCGTGTAAGGATGCTTAATTTCATTCAAATTTTTGCAAGGCCGGTTTTGACCTGAATATGCCTCACAGCAGGATTCAGAGCTGCCTGTGACTTGTTGCTGGAACCCAGGAATCCAGTTTATCCTGCAATTTTCCCAGCCTGTCCCAGGTATTTGTGGCCAGCAGCATCTCCCTGTCCCCCGAGGTCTCCTGGTGTCCAGAGGAGTAAAAATGCTGAGAAGGTTCATGGAATCACAGAATATACTGAGAGGGAAGGGAGCCACAGGGATCAGCAGGAAACTATTGAGTGCTTCCATGGTGGGAATTTCGGAGTGGGAAAATCCTGGGATTCCTCACACGTTGGAGTGAGTTTGTCATCACAGGTAATTAAAATCCCTGCTGGCGATTTGCTGCTGGGAGAGAGAAGGATCCTCTGCTGGGGACTGCCTTCACTGCCTGCTCCCTGACCCCCCTCCCTTATCAGCGGGACTCTAACGCTCCCTTATCTCACAGCACTCTCGTGAAGCTTAATTAACTAATTAATCTCCCAAAGAATTGTGATAGTGTCAGATAAAAGACGCGGGGCGAAGTATCAATTGCGGCTGCCTTCGCTGTCCACAATAACGCCGCTATTAACGCCCAGAGCTCTCCGAAGGGCTTTAAACCTTTGCTCGTCAAGGATATCGCAAGATTTTCAGGCTCTTAGAGAAGCAGTTTGTGAAATTGTGAGCTGCTCCTGGGGCCTGCAGAGTGGGAAATCCACTCTGGGTCGGGATCCCAGGTCACGTCCTGGGATAAATAATAAATAAATGTCCTGGTGGGGAGTGAGCCAGGACAAAGTGTTTCTCCTCATCCCAGTTATGGATGTATTAAATCTTTTTTTTTTTTATTTTTTTAATCGGAATGAGCACATTTAATTATTAGTGGAGCTCGCACGGAGGAAAGCTGCCTGCCACTTGCACGGATTTCCTCTGCAGGATTCCCAGCACGTCGCTTCTGCCGCACTCCCCAAGCCCTGCCTCCGGCACAACTCTGATCCCAGAGAACGGGAATTAAGGAATGGTCATTTCCCAAGCTATGATGATTATCCTCTTGCTTTCCCCCCGCTAAATTAATCTCCATGCGGAGAGTTTCCGTGGCCGGGAGGAGAGGCAGGAGCACGAGTGTTGTCCTGAAGGAGAGAGCTGAGTGAAAATCGCTCTTGCCTGGAAGGATAATGGGATGCTAATGGGGACAGTGGGACATGGATTGGTGGGAATGGGGGCTCGGATTTGGGATTTAACCAGACGTAAGTGGGGACAGCACAGTCACCAAATGGGCTGGTGGCATCTCCCAGGGGCAGGGTTCCAGGCTCCTGTTCCCTGTGCAGCCCCGCATTCCTGGGATGCTGAAAGAACATCCCGGAGATCTTCTTTCATCTTCGTGGAGAGAACTGGCAGGGAAGGATGAAGAAACTGGGGAAAACACCTGAGGAATGGGCAGGTCTGACGTGCTGGGCAGGATGAAGCTCCTGATCACACCCAGGCAGCTCCAGCTCCGTTACGGATCCGCCGGGGCGGTGAATCCACAGCGATCAATCCTGGTTTATCCTCCTGGTCCCGGTCACTCGGGATGTGCCCACTGTCCTGGGTTTGTCCCGGTCCCGGTCACTCGGGATGTGCCCACTGTCCTGGGTCTGTCCCGGTTCCGGTCACTCGGGATGTGCCCACTGTCCTGGGTCTGTCCTGGTCCCGGTCACTCGGGATGTGCCCACTGTCCTGGGTCTGTCCCGGTTCCGGTCACTCGGGATGTGCCCACTGTCCTGGGTCTGTCCTGGTTCCGGTCACTCGGGATGTGCCCACTGTCCTGGGCCACCTGCAGCTTTTTGGTGAGCAGCAGGACCGCGGCTTTCCACAGCAGAGATCCAGAGTTAATCGCAGGATCACAGGATCCCGGACCGGCTCGGATTTAAAGGGACATTTAAAGCCCACCCAGTGCCACCCTTGTGACACCTCCCACTGTCCCAGGCTGCTCCAAGCCCGGTCCCACCTGGCCTTGGGCACTGCCAGGGATCCAGGGACAGCCACAGCTGCTCTGGGCACCCTGTGCCAGTCCTTCCACCCAGCCAGGGAAGGATTTATCCCAAATCTCCGCTCTCCCCCTGCCCACGGCGCAAACCATCCCCTGCATCCCCTCACTCCCGGCCGCCACCAGAGGCAAAATGGAGTCGGCGGGGTCTCCCCTTCCCCTTCCATTATTTATTCCCCCACTCTTTCCCACCTTTTCCCAGGCATTCCCTCTCCCCATGGCCAGCAGCGGGACTACGAGTCCCATGGCGCCGCGGGCCGGGGGCGGAGCGGGGCTTTGTGCGGGCAATGCGGGGGAGCCGCAGCCGGGGCTGGGGCCGGAGCCGGAGCCGGAGCCCGCCCCGGGAGGAGGAGGAGGAGGAGGAGGGCGAGGGCGGCGAGCCATGACGGGCGGCGGCGCGGCGGAGCGGCCGCGGCGCTGAGGGGCGAGCGCGGGGCGCGGAGCCCGCCCGGCCCGGGCAGCGCGGAGCGGCGCGGAGCCCGCCCGGCCCTCAGGCGGGAGCGGCGCGGAGCTCGGCGGGAGCGGCGCGGAGCTCAGGCCGCCATGGGCAACGCGGGCAGCGTGGACGCGCAGCAGACGGAGCTGAGAGCGCACAGCGTCCCCCTGAAGCTGCCCATGCCCGAGCCCGGAGAGCTGGAGGAGCGCTTCGCCGTGGTGCTGGTGAGCCGCGGCTCCATTGTCTGCGGGCGGCGCGGAGGGGAGGGGAAGGGGGGAGCGGAGCGCTGCAAAGTTGGCTCGGCGAGGAGCCGCGGCCGGGGCCGGGCACAGGTGGGCTCGGCGGGGCGGTGCCGCCCGCGGGACGGGCCGGGGTTCTTTGTCTCGGTAGCCCCGTTTGAGAGCGGCGGTGACCCGGCCCCGGCGGGTCTCGGGGGTGGTGAGGGCAGCGAGGAGCGGCTCCTCCGGCGGACACCGGGGCTCCTCCTGGGGGCACCGCGGCTCCTCCAGGGGACACCCTTGGCTCCTCCGGGGGACACCGCGGCTCCTCCTGGGGGCACCGCGGCTCCTCCAGGGGACACCGTGGCTCCTCCGGGGGACACCGGGGCTCTTTCGGGGGACACCGTGGCTCAGCCAGGGACACCCCGCTGCTCCTCCGGGGGACACTCGCTGCTCCTCCGGAGGACACCCCACTTCTGCTGCGGGGACACCGCGGCTCCTCCGGGGTCACCCCGCTGTTCGCACCTCGGCCTTTCTCTCCGCCGTTCTTTTTCCTCCGGGTCACCCCATCCCTGTCCCCCCAGGCAGGGGACACCCCGGTCCTTGTCCCCCCGGTCCATCCATGCCGGTGCAGCCCCCGGCTGTGCTCATTCCAGCAGAGTTTTCCAGCTCTGCAGGGAAGCGCTGAGCTCTCCCTGCCCGGGTTCCTTTGGGGTACCCATGCAGCGCGGGGTCGCGCCCCATCTCTTTTCCGCCGTGTGTGTTTTTTGGGGGTTTTTTTGGTTTTTTTTTTTTTTGTTTTTTTTTTTTTTTTTACTCTGAGCCACATTTGCGTGTAGAACGGGAGCTGGGGGAGGAGGGCGAGTGCTCCATGTGCGTGCCATGCCCTGCTGTGGCTGTAATGGCACGGGAAGCCCGGCACGGCCGGGGTAATTCCCGAGCCGCATCCCAGAGCCGCCCCCCTGCTCCCCGGAGCGCCGGGCGAGGATTCACAACTGCTGTGTGTGCTGCGGATTATTTCTGGTTAGACCCAATTAGATTATCGTGTCTAAGAAAAGAATAAGCCTATTCAGCCAGGAACCCCCACTGACGAGCCAAATGGCGAGTGAGATGTTGCGATTATTGGGTGCAGCGTTGCTCTTGCCGGGGGTCGTGTCGGGGATGGGAGATGCTCGCACATGGCTCAGAACCGAGCCTGGATTCGTCTGCGAGCACCAGAAGGGCTCCTGGCTGCGTGAGGAAATGGCTGGGTTTGGGTCAGGGCTGATGGATGGCATCAGTAAAAGGCAGAGACGTCTTTTGGGGCAGCCTTAGGGACGTGTAAGGTCGGCACGGGAGATAACAGCAGCCTGCCTGTCATTTCCCGACGTGCTGGGCACCTTCTGGTTCTCAACTGCACTTCAGTCAAGGCTGGAGGGATCGGTGCTGCAGCTTGGCTGGAGGGAGAGGCCGGGGTGCAGGTGGGCAGTCTGTACAAACACACCGTGACACGATTCTCCCCCACTGGGATAAGCTGCAAGAAGGGACTCAAACACCACCAAAAAATCAGCTCCATGCTGTTCCTGCAGCCAGCCGGGGATGGCTGGTGTTGCTGCAGCTTCCAGGAAATATCTGACCAGCTGATGAAAGAATAAACAGGCAGGCTGTTATTATTTTGTTTTCTCTGAGGGAGAGATGACTGTGCCACTGGTCAAACCCCAGAATGGGGAAGGCAGGAGAAGTGCAGGGACTGACGAGGAAGGAGTGATGAAGGGGGAAAAACCATGAGGAATATTTTCTGTGGGGAGAGAGGATTAGTCAGGGGATGGGAGTGTGAAGAAGGAGATGCTGAAGGTTATAAGACTAAATCTCACCTCTCTATGTGCTGTCTTAAGAAATTAGCCTGGCACAAGCGTTGCTGGCACACTCAGAGCCCTGGTGAGATCCTGCAGGGCTGTGCTGACAATACCAATTTTCATCTCTCTAATGAAATTCCCAGGGCTGATTTGGACATTGATGAACACGTCAAGTTGCTGTGTGCAGGTCTGGAGTCCCTGAGAGGGTTGTGCCCATTCCTGTGTGGGAGAGGTCCCTCCTGTGTGTTTGGAAGTTTTTATTCTTTTTATTCTCTCCCCTGGTGCTGAGCAGGGACCTGCAAACCACAAGGAGAGCACAGGCTGGCCATGATTTCACCGTGAGTGCTGTGACACCAGCTGCTTTATTTTTCTGCACTCCAAACACGCTGTCCTGAGCTGCTCCAGGATCTCTGGAGTCCCTTCAGTGAGGGGATGATGTGCCTGGAGGTGATGGATGTGTGCCAGCTTGTGTTTTGCTGGGTTGTCAGAGGATTTTGTGTTGAGAAAAGGCTCTGGTGCAGTGCTTTGTCCAGCTGGAGTCCACCTGGTCACCTGGAATACCCACCTGGTCACCTGGAGCTCACACTGTCACCTGGAGCTCACACTGTCACCTGGAACACCCTCCTGGTCACCTGGAGCTCACACTGTCACCTGGAGCTCACACTGTCACCTCCCTGCCTCCTGATCCTCCTTGAGGTGCATGAATTGCAGGAGATGATGGGCACTGCTCCAGGTGATGCTTTTTTGGGTGAAGATCTCAAATCTGTGCTCCTTGTGCCATCAGAATTCCTGAGGATGTCCTGAGCCAGCAGGGGGGACAGTGGTGCCACTGGCTGTGTCACTCCTCTTGGGCAGTCACATCAGGGTGTTCCCTGGTGCTGTTTTTGGCTCTGCTGTGGTTGGTGTGTTGAGTGTGTGCTGGTGAGGATTGGCTCTGTGTGTGTGTGTGTGTTCCAGGAGGATCCACTTCAAGGAGGAAAATGAGGAATTTAACCCAAGAGAGATCCAGGTTTCAGTCTGTGAGCCGAGTGTTGTTACTTCCATCCTCTCCAGTTGATGTGAATTCCCTTTTCCTGTGAAATAATTCCCTTCCTCTCAGGATTGCACAAGAATGTGAAATCCAGGGAAGGCGTGGAGTGGCTTTGCCACCAAGTCCTGATTTGGCTGTGCTGGCTCTGAGCTCTGACTCTGAGCTTCCCAGTTTTGCCACCAAGTCCTGATTTGGCTGTGCTGGCTCTGAGCTCTGACTCTGAGCTTCCCAATTTTACCACCAAGCCCCCAATTTGGCTGTGCTGGCTTTCAGCTCTGACTCTGAACTTCCCAGTTTTGTCACCAAGTCCCCAGTTTGGCTGTGCTGGCTCTGAGCTCTGACTCTGAACTTCCCAGTTTTGTCACCAAGTCCCCAGTTTGGCTGTGCTGGCTCTGAGCTCTGACTCTGAATTTCCCAATTTTGTCACCAAGTCCCCAATTTGGCTGTGCTGGCTCTGGGCTCTGACTCTGGCACATCCCCTTGGGGACATCCCAGCCTTGTCCCTTGCCCAGCGCTCTCTTCTCAGCTGTCTCAGCTCTTTCCCTGCCTTCACCCTACGTGGGCACAAATCCTGAATTCTGGTGGCCACCCCTGCTCTGCTCAGAGAGGAAACCACATCTGAGGCCACCAGAAGCCCAGGTCGGCACGGTGGGAGCCAATTCCCAAATTTCCAGCTCCTGCAGCAGGGTGGTCTCCCTGAACCCTGCTCGGGGCTGCACGTTTGCAGATTCCACGTGGTTCGGAGGAAACAGCCAGGCCGGGCTTGGCAGGGGGAAATCGCTGCCTAATGAGCTGTGATTGACATAATTTGACTGCTGGATTACAAATCTGCCGTGAGGCTGACAGGAAATATCCTCTTACCCCTCCGACAGGGGCTGGGCTCTACAAAGGGCTCCTCTGTGCCTGCTGCTCCTGGCTGGAGGCTGAAGGAGCTGGTCCTGCCACCTCCCTGCTCCTGCTCTGCCCACAGCAGCATCTTCCCTCTGCTGGAATTCCCTCCTTCCCCCTGGAAACATCATTTTCCATCCCAGGGAAGGCAGAGTTTTGAGTGTCTCCTGCTGAAGGATTTGGAAGCTCAGTGTGAAAACTTTAATATTTCCCAGCTGTTGCCCTTTCCTCGTTGTCTATCAGATGTATTAGGCATTGTTTTATAAAATCTATATATACATGTATGGTTTTAGGGTCTGTAAATCATTACAGGGCACGACAGGAGGTATCTGTGGGGTAGGATGAGTTTCCCTGCTTTGATGGGATTCCTTGTTCAGGTCCCAAAATGGAACAGAATTCCCTTGGGATGGATTTGAGTGGAGATCCTGAAATACCTGATACAGGTGGGAGTGGTTTTGGGAGGTGAGAGGCGCTAAAGTGGGGTTAGGAATCTTCAGGAAAATGAGATTTTTAGAATCCAGATCTCCAAAAGACCTGTGGAGTTTCCTTGCTCAGGCCTCAGCTCTGCCAGGCTCCTGCCACTGAGATTTTTTCCTGAAGGTCTGGTTGAAGTGATCGGGGCAGGGATTGTTTTGCTTGAAGAAAACCTAACAAATCACATTGTTAAATATAAACTGTATTTCAGAGGGGTGAAATGCACAGCAGTGCTGGGTGCTGACACTTCTGCCCAGCTGCTTTGTCAGTCAGGGCACGACATTTGTAAGTTTTTCCACCCAGACATCACAGGAGAACATTTTTGTAAAAGTGATTTTTTTTCCTCTCAGTGTCTGGAATACGAGGGTACTGTGGTGGGTATTTAGCTGCTGGTAACTCTGTTAAAATCCATTTCAGCTCCTGGAAACCTGGGAGACTTCAACAGTGGCTGGGCTGATGTAGATGCATAAATTTTTCAGTGTACCAGTTTTCCATGCCAAATAACCTCATTAATTTGGCTGATGGATGAACCCTCTAAATTACACATTAAATTTTGTTTAAGATGAACAACAACAGGTCAAGCAAAACCTTTACCTTTAACCTGCCCCATCCTGTTTCCTGAACACTGAACTTTATCAAACATCTCTATCAACTTCCTTGACCTTCAAGATAAAGGGTTTTTTAATTGTTTTTGTTGTTTTTATTTTGTCTCCACGAGCAAGGTCGTGCAGGAGTTGGCCCTGAGGTGTAAATGGTCTCTTGTGCACTACTCCATGTCATGGGTGATGCTAAAGGAAGAACTGGAGAGGTGCAAGGTGAAATTCAGAGTTTACAAGGCAATCTTCAATAAATCAGTAGCTCCTGAGTAGTTTTTGATTGGTGATTGAATGACTTGAAAAGCCACGGGTGGCTGCCCTCAGTCTTTCATTTTAAAAATCACTTGAGCTTTTCCTGCTGCATGAGGAGGTTTTAAAGTGCACAGAAACTTCACCCCCTGAATGGCAAAACTCGGCAGATACCAAACCCAAACCAAAATGTTTGATTTCCTCTCGTGTTCTCAGAAGCACATTGGTGTTTTTTACTGTATTTTTGGATTGTTGGGCAAAGATTGTGAATCATTCAGGCAACTTCTTAAAGACTCCAAACCCCTTTTTGGAATGAAACATCCACGTGAAGATGTGCATGGTAATTATCAGCACAATAATAATTATTACATTCTTGTGTTTCTATTATTTTTATTATTGTGTATTATATTATTGTATGGTGTATTTATTAACAATTATTATTGTGTTTGTGTGGCTGCTTTGGAGAAGCAGAGTGTTTTTCCCTGCTGGAATTTTGGGTGCTCCTTCCAGCTGCAGAGGGGGATTGTGCTGGTGTTCCATGTGGGATCAGCAGCACCCCTGGTTTAACAGGGTCCAGGCAATCTCCTGCTCTCATTCTGAGTCCAGGACCTGCTGAAAAAGTGATTTTTTTTTAAATTTCTAGTCTGTCAGGATGGTTTAAATCACTGAGGGGGTGAATGACCCTGCAGGAGCAGCTGGATTTTGTTCTCCTCCTCATTTCTCGCTCAGGATCCATCCTGAAACCAAACCAGCCTTTGACATTCACTTGCAGATTTCGCTTTTCTCTCTGGGAGGTTTCTGGGAGGCAAACCTTGTGCCGTGCCTGCCTTTTCCCCCAAACACCCCAACGCTGCACTTTGGGGCTTTCTGTTCCTTTCCAGGCTGCTGCACTTCTCCCAGCTGGGTGGCTGGGAAGGGGGGATGGACCCGGCTCAGTGTTCCCTTGGAGGGAGAGAATCCCTGGCAAAGTTTTGGTTTTGCTTTCCTTTTTTCCTTTTTTTCCTTTTTTTCCTTTTTTCCCTTTTTTCCCTTTTTTCCTTTTTTCCTTTTTCCCTTTTTTCCTTTTTTCCCTTTTTTCCTTTTTTCCTTTTTTCCTTTTTTCCTTTTTTCCTTTTTTCCTTTTTTCCTTTTTTTCCTTTTTTTCCTTTTTTCCTATTGCTTTCCTCTGCTTTCCCAGCCGTGGCTGTCCCTGGATAAGCAGGACACAACCTCAGAAAGGCAGGAGGCTGGAGTGACAGAATTCCAGCGTGGCCTGGCTTGGAAGGGACTTCAAATCCCATCCCAGATCCCAGTTCCCAATTCCCTTCCCAGTTCCCAATTCCCATCCCAGTTCTCATCCCAGTTCCCAATTCCCATCCCAGTTCTCATCCCAGTTCCCAGGTTCCATCCCAGTTATCAATTCCCAGTTCCCATCCCAGTTCCCAGGTCCCATCCCAGTTCCCAGTTATCAATTTCCAGTTCCCATCCCAGTTCCCAATTCCCAATTCCCATCCCATCCACCTTTCACTCTCCCAGGCTGCTCCAAGCCCTGTCCCTGTCCTGGGACACTCCCAGTGATCCAGGGACAGCATTTCTGGGAATATCCCGGATTTCTGGGTTTCTGTGACAGCCTGTCCTGGGACACTCCCAGCGATCCAGGGACAGCATTTCTGGGAATATCCCGGATTTCTGGGACTCTCCTGGGCTGTGCCCGCGGGATTCCGTGCTGGAGCCCTGGCACCGTGACCTCCCCAGCACGAGCACATGAATTATGCAGGACATGCAAATGCAGCAGCACTTCAGTTTATTTTTAAGCATCTGGGCTGCCTGTTGGGTTTGAATGAGGCATTTTGTGATCAGCATCAAAACACTTCCCCGTGCAGGGAGCCAGGCACGAGCAGGGCTTGGTTTTCCTGCTCCTTTTCCGTGTCCTGGGAAGGTGTGGGGACAGCAGGAGGCTGGAGCTGTGGCTCTGGAGGGTTTTTTTTTTTTTTTCCCCCTCTGCTGGGAGGTGTAAATGGGATTTTTCTTGGCTTTAAAAGCAGCAGAGCAGTTTGCAGGCAGTGCTGGTGAGCAGGCTGTGCTGAGCAGTGTGCAGCCACGTTTCAGACAAACTCAGCTGGATTATTGTTCTCTTTGTTTGGGAGAGCCCATTTGGGAATCGGCTGTGGGAAATAAGTGACACCAGCTTGCTCCACTTGATTTATATTTGGGTTAGAGAAAAATCTCACCATGCCTGGGGCCAAAGGGCTCGGGCTGGGCAGGTAACAGCACTTGGAGCTGTTAAAAAGTGGGAATTTGCCATTTGTCACGTCCTGCTTTCAGTTCTGGAGGCTCGAGCAGGTTTCCATCACTTCATGTTCTCCCCAAGGGTTCTGCTCGTGCCCACGCTGCTGCTGGGAAATTTCGTGTTCCCAGTTTGCTCTGCCCCAGTTTAGGCTGGATTTTAGGGAAAAAAGGCTCTTCCCACACAGAGGGTGCTGGGCACTGAGAGCTCCAGGAGCCCAGGCTGGGATTTTGGGGTGTGTGTGCAGTGCCAGGAGCTGCATCCATGATCCTGTGAGTCCCTTCCAGCTCTGATATTCCCTAATTCTGTGTTTTGGGGGTGGTGGGAGGTCTGTGCTGTGCACCCCTATCCTCACTCCCCCCTCTGACCCTGATCTGCTCCCTAATTCCAATCACCCAAATGCCCCGAGCTCTGCAGGGATACACTGGGAAACACGAGCATTAATCCACGCCAGGCTTTTCCTCTCCCTAAAATAATGCCTTTCAGGAGTGTTTCACTGCAGGAAAGCTTGGCTGGTGCAGAAAACTCTGTATTTGCTGTGCTCTGAGTAACATATTGCACAACTTGAGCGTGTGGTGGTTCTCGGTTTACCCCGGGATCTCTCGAACAAAACAAGGGTTTGTCTGCAGGGGCTGCACAGCCTTAAACATACATTTGGGGAGGATATTCATAAAGCACCAGAATAGGGGCATTGTGGTGGCCCGTGAATGCTCCTCACAGGCCAGCTGGGCTGTGCTGGACCTCCAGCACCGGGCATTCTGCAGCCCTGCATGTGTGGCCTGGATCATGAGCTGGTGCTTCCCAATTTTGGGGACACCCTGGGATCGTGTCCTGGCACTGGGACAGCGCTCCCAGAGCTGGGCTGGGCCCCACGGAGGGATTTCACGGCAGGAAAAATGCACAGGGAAATTCCCAGAGGTTGGGGTTTCACTGCTCGAGGTGCCTGAGCTGTGTTAACCACGAACAGGATGCAGGGAATGGCCTCCCATAGGGTGGATATCGGGATTTTGGGATATTGGGAAGGAATTCCTGGCTGGGATGGATTTCCCAGAGAAGTTCTGGCTGCCCTTGAACCCCTGGAAATGTTCCAGAGCAGCTCAGACAAGGCTTGGAGCAAGCTGGGACAATTCGAGGTGTCCCTGCCCATAGCACTGGATAATCCTTCATTATCCTCCAACCTTCCAACCAAAACCTCTCTGGAATTCTGTGCTCTGCCCTCCTGCCTTTTCAGAAATTCAGAAAAAAAGCCTCCTGGCTTGGTGAGGGCAGCAGGAGCCCCCAAAGTGCCCTTGGTGTCCCCAAAATTTGTGGGCAGCTCCAGCTGATCTCCCCACGTGGGTGTTGGCAAGGACAGAATATTCTCGAGCCTTCCACAATCATCTGAAGAAATTTCAGATTTTTCAGTGTCTGAGTGTTCGGGATTTGTGAGAGATACCTTAAAAAATACCGAATTTTTTTTTTTGCCTCTTTTTCTTTTTAATATATACTGTTTGGCCAGAAATCCTTTACTATAAAAGGACTCGGGGCAGCTCTAGATTGTACATCTGTTCCTTGTTTGTCTGCAGAATGACTGCACAGTGGAGGCCAAAAGCAGAGAATAGAGGGTTGTACAAATTGGCAAAGTTGCTGAAGTCTTTCAGAAGCCAGTAATTACAATGAAGAAGCAAATTGTTCAGTCCAGAAATGCTGGCTGTTCATCCATCCAACATCCTGGCATGTCCCCCTGTGATTCCCCTTGTCCTGCTTTCCAAAGGACACAGAAATAACCCAGTTCCCACCTGGGATATTTGAAATTTTTAACGTTTCCATTTTCAATTTTTGGGTGGCACCGTTATGCAGAGGGCCTGGGAAGGGATGGAAATGGCTTGGCTGAGTTTATCCAGCACTTTTTCTGACAAAGGTTCTCCATAATTTCCTGTGTTTGGGAGTGCTTCAAAAGCCTCTCTGCCCAGCCCTGAGCCTTGCAAGTGCAGATGATCAAATAAATGAACTATCACAAATATTTAACTTCAGGCCTGCTCAAACAGGAGCTTTGATGTTGAGGGTGTGTGGCTGTGCACTCTCCCAGGGATGTGGGGTGAACACTGAATTTGTCTCTCTAAACCTCAAACTGGAAATGTAAATAATAATAAATCCCATTTATTATTCCCCCCTCCTCGGGCAGCAGGCTGGGTGACACTGGGATGAATTTATGGCCCGAGGAGATTTGATGGGAAGCAGATTGATCAGTGCAATCACATTTTTGGGCACTGTGGGGTTGGCCATGCCATCCCTACAGAAAATTCTGGCTCAGGAATGATTTTTCATGGCTTTGGTGCCAGGTGTTGCTTGGTGGCCACAAGAGAATCCATTTCTTGTCAGCAGAATGATTCCAGCTCTGAGGCAGGAAATGTTTGGTGATTAATTTAATCCTCCTGTGATACAGGTAGCTGGGGTGGATGGCTGCGAGTTGTTGGCTAAAAACTGCAATCCTGAAAAAAGAAAAAAAATTAAAAAAAAAAATTAAAATCCTGAAATAGTCTGGGAGTTGTCAGAGCTCAGTGTCAGAATTTCAGCTGCAAATTCTGTTCCCTTGATCATCTAAATGAGTATCTGAGTGTGGCAAACACCCAGCGTTCTTCTTGCTAAATAAAACAACAACTTTTGTGCTTGATGGCTGGTTTTTTTTTTTTTTTTTTTTTTTTTTTTATTTCTCCATGAATTTTTCAGGAGCTTCTCCTGCTGTGGAGGAAGGTGAGGAGTGAGAGGGGCTGGGAGCAGCCTGGGAATGGTGGAAGTGTCCCTGTCCACGGCAGGGTGGGGTGGGATGGACTTTAAGGTCCTTTCCCACCCAAACCATTCCAGAATTCCACGATTCTGTGCCTGAGCAGATGAATGAAGTGCACAAAACACTGTGGGGAGAAAAGCTTTGCCTTTTAAATTCTGGATTTTAAATTCTGGATTTTAAATTCTGAATTATTTTAAATTCTGAATTATTTTAAATTCTGAATTATTTTAAATTCTGAATTATTTTAAATTCTGAATATTTTATTTAAATTTTTAAATTTTGCTTTTCAGATATTTTTTTAAACTCCTTTAACACTGTGGTTCCTGGGGTAGCCAGGGGTGGCCACACTCAGAGAAGTGATTGAGCTGCCCTGGGTGAAATGGGAGCAGGAATTTGGGAAGCTGAGTGTGAGCCTTGGTGTGGCTTGGGGGGCAGTGACCTCGGAGGTTTTGGGCTCAGTTGTGGCACTGGTGACTTTTTGTCCTGCCCCAGGCATCCCTGGCTCCCTCTGAGTCTGCAGCAGCTTTGGGATCATTCCCAGCTCTGCTGTGGCAGCAAGAGATGTTTCCAGAAAAAAATCTGATTAGAGACAGGTTGGGATTTCTCCATGCTAAGGAATAATCCTGTCCCATCTGAGTGCTTCAGTTAGAACACAAAATAAATTGTATTTATGAACCCATGAGCCCCAGCATCCCTGCTCAGGATCCTTCAGCAGCCAGGGGGATGCAAATGAATTCCTAAATCCTAAATCTCAGGAAAAGCTGCCCTCAGTTGTGTCCTGCTCTCCCATCACTGGCATGGCAGCAAGAGATGTTTCCAGAAAAAAAATCTGTGAGTATTCCTGGAAATCTGAGCAGAAGGCAGGTTGGGATTTCTCCATGCTAAGGAATAATCCTGTCCCATCTGAGTGCTTAGTTAGAACACAAAATAAATTGTATTTATGAACCCATGAGCCTCAGCATCCCTGCTCAGGATCCTTCAGCAGCCAGGGGGATGCAAATGAATTCCTAATTCCTAAATCCCAGGAAAACCCGGCCCTCAGCTGTCTCCTGCATCCTTGGATGTGGCAGATCCGAGGTATCCTGAGCTGGATTTGCAGGGAACAGGAGGAGCTACCTACAAACACCAGCGAGGCAAAAAAAAAAAAAAAAATTGATTAAGCATGAAATTCTTCTGTGGCAGTGAAAATTCTCTGCTGGCTCGGGGACAAAAGGTTGCACAAGTGAAAGGGAAAAGGAATTTTATTTGGAAAGCTCAGAGCTATTGTTTGTTTGGTTTTTGCTGGTGTTTATTTTCTGTCTGATGGCAGATCTTTGTTAAAGGTGAATTATCCCTTCTGCTCGGCAAGTGGAGTGAAAAGAGCCCCGATGGATGCACTTGTGAGGCATTCAGGGGATCGTTGGGATCGTTGGGATTGTTGGGATTGTTGGGATTGTTTTGAGGTGCTCCCAGCAAGTGCTTGGGGATACTCGAGGTGCAGAGTATCCCTTGTGCTCCTTGTTGTGCCATTGAGCCGGCCCAGACAGCACAGAAATAAATGTACAGATGCACTGAAACATCACAGCTGAATACCTGGTGGCATATTCTGAGTTGAGCCTGTTTGGGTACCACATCCCAGCTGCTGCTGCTGTGCCCAAATATTTCACAGAAAAGTATTTCACAAAAAAAAAAAAAATTCACAGAAAAATATTTCACAAAAAAAAAATTTCACACAAAAATATTTCACAAAAAAAAATATTTCACACAAAAATATTTCACCAAAAAAAAATTCACAGAAAAATATTTCACAAAAAAAAAATTTCACACAAAAATATTTCACAAAAAAAAAATTCACAGAAAAATATTTCACCAAAAAAAAAAATTTCACACAAAAATATTTCACAAAAAAAAATTCACAGAAAAATATTTCACAAAAAAAAATATTTCACAGAAGAATATTTCACACAGAAGATGTGGAAGGAGGGAAAGCACCTCTCCTTTAACACCGGGGAAATGCAGATTTGGGTTTATTCCATCTCAGAAGCAGATTTGGGTTTGGGAATTCCTTGCTGAGAAATTCCCGCTGGCACAGCTCGGGGGCTCACGGGGGGGGACAGCCACGTTTTAATTCTTTTTTTTTAACCCAGATTTTCTGCAGCAGAGATAGGAGGGAAACCAGGGAGACCTTGAGAGTGTGCAGCCAAAACAGGGGCTGGGATGGGGCTGCTCTTCCTCATCTTCCTCATCACACTCATCCTCTGCTGCTCAGCAGTGACCCAGGGTTGTTTCTGCAGGTGCCCAAATTTTGCCTCTTTCCTCCTCTTTTCAATCAGCAGAGATTTTTAGTTTTTATTTTCTGCTCCTTCCCCCCCCCGGATCAGCAAATTTGGGGTCAAAACTTTTATTTTTTTTCTCCCGGGAGCTGGAAGCAATGCACCACAATAACAAGAATAATAACAATAATAACAATAATAATAACAGTAATAACAACAATAAAAACAACAACAACAATAATAATAATAATAGTAATAATAGTAATAATAGTAATAGTAATAATAATAATAATAATAATAATAATAATAATAATAATAATAATAATAATAATAATAATAATAATAATAGTAGTGATAAGGGCTTCAGACAGTGATTAAAAGAACAGATTTATGGATTTTTTTCTGGCCAGCCTCCATCCCTGGAGATGTCTGTGCTTGGGGGTAGGGGGGGGATTTTAATCCTTGGCCAACCTTGGTGTCCCTGCCCCATTCCTGGGACATTCCAGGACATTCCCGGCTCAGCTCTTGTGGTTCTTTCTCTTGGAACGTCGTGGGAGGGAATGTGGCTGGGGAAATATCAACATGCCACCAACAAATCCACCTCGTTAGGGGAGCAGGGTTTCACATTTTTCTGCATTAGTGGGAGGCTGAACTCTGGTGTTTGTGTGCTTGGGATGGAGGAGGAGGAGGGATGTGGATAATGTGGGATGGAAATCCATCCAAAATGGGAAAGATGGGGGGGAAAAAAATTAAAAAAAAATCCCCCCAAAAGTTGGGTTTGGAATTGCAAAGCTGGGATGCACAGGGTGGGGATGTGGGAAGTGATGCCAAGGGCAAGGGTGGCTTTGGGTGGGATTTTGGGAATTTCTGGCCAGGATGAAATTCCCAGATTTGCTGTGGCTGCTCCTGGATCCCTGGGAGTGGAAAGAGAAGATTTGGGATTTTGGGAATTGGGAATTCCTGGATGGGATTTTGGGAATTCCTGGATTTGCTGTGTCTGCCCCTGGATCCTTGGGAGTGGAAAGAGGGGATTTGTGGTATTTTGGGAATTGAGAATTCCTGGCTGGGATGGAATTCCCAGATTTGTTGTGGCTGTCCCTGGATCCCTGGCAGTGGAAAGAAAAGATTTGGGTGGGATTTCAGGAATTGGGAATTCCCAGATTTGCTGTGGCTGCCCCTGGATTTCTGGGAATGGAAAGAGAAGATTTGGGATTTTGGGAATTGGGAATTCCCAGATTTTCCCCTGGATCCCTGGGAGTGTCCAAAGCCAGGCTGGAATAACCTGGGACAATGGGAAATGGCCCTGGGCATGGCAGGGATGGGATGGAAATTTAAAATCCTACAGATCCAAACCAGTCTGGAATGCTGGGATTATTTTTTTATATATTATTATATTTTCAATTTTTAATTGTGAAGTTTTTTTTTTAGTATGTGATATTGCACATTTCTATTTAAACTGTCGTGGTTTTAGTTTTATGATTCGATTTTGGGAGCTTTCTTTATGGTTTCAGGTTAAAAGCAGAATTTTTTAGGGGGCTCAGCACAGAAAATGTGAAATTCTCAGTTTGCAGGGTTCCAACAGGATTCCTCTTCAGGGAATAATTTCAGAGATTTTTTTTTATATAAATTCAGATTTTCCTGCTTCATCACTGCCACATTTCCCTGCCTGGCAGCTGGGGGTGCCTGTGATGAAGGGATCATCTCTCCTGCCACGTTTTTATCTTCAGAAATTATTGATTAGGATTATTAATTTGGGTTGTTTTTCCACTCTCCAGCTCCTGTTTTTGTTTTTTTTTTTTTTTTTCCTGGAGCAGCTTTTCCCAGGTTTGCTGTTCCTGTCAGAACCCAGTGCTGTCCTCTCTTCTTTCCTGCTTCCTGCAACACTCAAATTCCTGTAAAATAATAATTAAAAAAATATTAAAAATATAATAAATAAATAAAAAATAATTTATTAATAAATTAATAAGTACATTGAATTGCCCTTCAGATTTTCAGCACAGGGAGAGGAATAATCCCAATAATCCCAATAATCCAAATAATCCAAATAATCCCAATAATTCCTCTCATCTCTTGGCAGGGAACAGGTTGGGGCACCCCAGAGTTCAAAGATTTTGCTGGGATTCAGCACTTTGGAACAAAAATTCCCCCTTAATTCAATTTATATTTTGCTGGGATTGGCCACTTTGGGGACAAAAATTCCCCTTTAATTCAGTTTAGATTTTGCTGGGATTCATAACTTTGAGAGAAAAATTCCACTTGTAATTTAGTTTAGATTTTATTGGAATTGGCCACTTTGGGACAAAAATTCCCCCTTAATCCAGTTTAGATTTTATTGGAATTGGCCACTTTGGAACAAAAATTCCACCTTAATTCAGTTTAAATTTTGCTGGGATTCAGCCACTTTGGGACAAAAAAATCTCTCTTAATTCAGTTTAGATTTTGCTAGGGTTCAGCATTTTGGGACAAAAATTCCCCCTTAATTCAATTTAGATTTTGCTGGAATTCAGCATTTTGGGACAAAAAAATCTCTCTTAATTCAATTTAGATTTTATTGGGATTGACCAGTTTGAGACAAAAATTCCACCTTAATTCCATTTAGATTTTGCTGGGGTTCAGCATTTTGGGACAAAAATTCCATCTGTAATTAAGTTTAGATTTTATTGGGATTGGCCACTTTTGAACAAAAATTCCACCTTAATTCAGTTTAAATTTTGCTGGGATTCAGCCACTTTGGGACAAAAAAATTCCCCTTTAATTCAGTTTAGATTTTGCTGGAATTCATAACTTTGAGAGAAAAATTCCACCTGTAATTCCGTTTAGATTTTGCTGGGATTCAGCCACTTTGGGACAAAAAAATCTCTCTTAATTCAGTTTAGATTTTGCTAGGGTTCAGCAGTTTGGGACAAAAATTCCCCCTTAATCCAGTTTAGATTTTGCTGGAATTCAGCATTTTGGGACAAAAAAATCTCTCTTAATTCAATTTATATTTTATTGGGATTGAGCACTTTGAGATAAAAATTCCACTTGTAATTCCATTTAGATTTTGCTGGGGTTCAGCATTTTGGGACAAAAATTCCATTTGTAATTAAGTTTAGATTTTATTGGGATTGGCCACTTTGGGAGAAAAATTCCACCTGTAATTCAGTTTAGATTTTGCTGGAATTCAGCATTTTGGGACAAAAAAATCTCTCTTAATTCAGTTTAGATTTTGCTGGGATTCATAACTTTGGGACAAAAATTCCATCTGTAATTCAGTTTAGATTTTACTGAGATTCAGCCACTTTGGGGACAAAAATTCCCCTTTAATTCAGTTTATTCCTCACCTGGTGCTCGTGGAGCTTTCCCTGTTCTCCAGGAAATCCTGGCTGGATTTTGGGAGCACGGACACGGCCCTTGGGGGGATTTCAGTGCCCTGGAGCTGGGAGCAGCTCCCAGTTTGCCTTGGGCTGGATTTCATCCCTTGTGCACAAGAAAAGGCTCCCAAGAGGTCCTGGCAGGGAGATAAAAACATCTGAGGGACACAGAGGTGCTGTGCCAGCCCCAGCCTGCCTGGCTCTTTGTCCCGGGGATTTTTTTGGGAATGCCAGGGCTCTTTTCTCTGCCTCTGCCACCTTTTAAAATCGTGTTTTTTTCCATCCAAACCCGGCTCCCACACAAAGGGTCCTTTTGGGCACTGTTTATCCCAAAAATATCCTGAGTTTGGGGTGGGAATCTCAGTGCTGGTGTTGCTTAATGAAGGAAAATGAGGATTTTGGGGAGGTTTGACGTTCCTGATGTTCTGTGGCAGCCCCTGAGCCCTGCTCAGCGTGCCTGGGATTATATTCCAAGGGGCAGGAATTCCCTCTGCACATTCCCTGCCTGCCCAGCTCACCCAGAACTCCCTCTGGGGGTTTATTTTCCTGCCAAATATCGGAGCTGGGATCTGGGAGATGTGGGAGGCTGGAGATGGATTTAACAAGAATTGTATTAAAAAAGGAATTCCATGGCTGTGTTTGCCTTTGTTACAGAGATGTTTGATTGTTCAGCTTCAGACTGAAACTGAGCAGGGATGGATATTGGGATATTGGATATTGGATATTGGATATTGGGAATTGGGATATTGGGAATTGGATATTGGGATATTGGATATTGGATATTGGGATATTGGGAATTGGATATTGGATATTGGGATATTGGATATTGGGATATTGGGAATTGGATATTGGATATTGGATATTGGGAATTGGATATTGGATATTGGGATATTGGATATTGGATATTGGGATATTGGATATTGGATATTGGGATATTGGGAATTGGGATATTGGGATATTGGATATTGGGATATTGGGATATTGGATATTGGGAATTGGGATATTGGATATTGGATATTGGGATATTGGATATTGGATATTGGGAATTGGGATATTGGATATTGGATATTGGGATATTGGGAATTGGGAATTGGATATTGGGATATTGGATATTGGGAATTGGATATTGGGATATTGGATATTGGATATTGGGATATTGGGATATTGGATATTGGGATATTGGGATATTGGGATATTGGATATTGGATATTGGATATTGGATATTGGATATTGGATATTGGGATATTGGGATATTGGATATTGGGATATTGGATATTGGGATATTGGGATATTGGGATATTGGATATTGGGATTTTGGTACTTTGGGATTTTGGTATATTGGAGTATTGGGATATTGGGATTTTGGGATATTGGGATGGAATTCCTGGCTGGGCTGGAATTCCCAGATTTCCTGTGGCTGCCCCTGGATCCCTGGCAGTGTGCCAGGAGCAGCCTGGCATGGTGGGAAGTGTCCAGGAGTGGGATGGGATAATCCTAAATGTCCTTGCCGAGCCAAACTGTGCTGGAATTCCTACAAATATTCCATGATGAAAATATTCCACACTGGACTATTTCCCAGTGCTGTTGTTTCCTGCTGAATCCTGCACTGCTGCCCTGGGCTGAATTTTATTGTGAGTTTTTTAGGGAATTCTCACCAGGAATTGGAGGCTGATACCAAACCTCCACTGCTCTTCCCTTTTCTTCTTTTATTTGGTTTTACTTGGAATTTCTCAGTTTCTTTCATAATCCCTGCAGATAAAATAAAAAAAAAAATAAAAAAAAAAAAATCAGGGAAAGAAGAAAATCAGGAATTGAGTCCCCAAAGGGTTTTTAGGGTGATTAAACACAGGGATAATTATCATGGAGTAATTAATAGTTATCCCTGGAATTGTCAGTGATCCCTGGAATTGTCAGTTATCCTAAATTTAAATTAAATTTTTGGGGTCTCAGCAATGATTTGAGGTGAGCCTCTCTCTATTATAACAATTCTTATAATTATCTATTGATGCTATTATTAATTATTAATGGTTATTATGTATTCAGTTAATTTTTGGGGTCTCAGCAATGGTTTGAGGTGAGCCTCTCTCCTTATAACAATTGTTATAATTATCAATTGATGCTGTTATTAATTATTAATGGTTATTATGCATTCAGTTAATTTTGGGGGTCTCAGCAATGATTTTTGAGGTGAGCCTCTCTCTCTCTTGCAGCACTCTCCCATTTTTTAGATGCCAGCCCAATCCTTTTTTAATTTTATCACTGTGTGTCCCTCTCTCATCTCTGGGTTCATTTCCAGGCAATTCCAGGCTCTCCCTGCTCCCAGCTTTTCTTGCAGTGGGTTTTGCTCAGGGGTGGGGTGGCAATCTCTGCAGATGTCCCCTCGTTTCAGACCCCGAATTTATTCCCGTCCCCCACGGGTCTGGTTTTTTTGTGTCCCCGTTTTTGTTGCTCTCCCTGCAGGTGTTTGTGCAGGGCTGGGTTTCAGTTCTGCATTCCCACTGCAGGAACAGCTTCTCCCTTTGCTCTTCCCACGTTTTTGGTCCTGCAGGGAGCTCGGCTCGGGTTTGTGTGTCTGGATTTGTCCTGTGTTTGGTCGGGGATAATAAAGGGGGAGTGGATGCAGAGGGATGGATGGGATATTGGGATGGAATTCCCAGAGAGGCTGGGAATGTGTCCAAGGCCAGATGGGAGCACCCTGGGATGGTGGAAAGTGTCCCTGGGCATGGCAGGGGCGTGGATGGGATGAACTTGATGCTCCCTCCCATCCCAAAGCATTCCATGACCCCACGGTCCCATCTGGGGACGTGTTTTTGGGTGCTGGGACACACTTCTGTCCCTTTGCAGCATGGGCTGAGGGCTGGGGCCAGACTGCAGGGATGAAAATGGATCTGGAATTCTGCATCTGGAATCTGAATTCCAGCCTCCACACCGTCCTATAGAACTTTGAGTAGTGACTTTTTTTTTTTTTTTTTGAGTTTGGATACTTTAGTTCCTGCAAAAAGTGCATGATTTGACTGTGTTCCTGTTTATGGAGAATCATTCTTTGCCAAAGAAAATACTGGTGTGTGTGCCACTCTAAGTAGTTCCTGTAGTCTAAGTGTGTGTTAGGTTCAGCTTGGCCTTCTGATAGTCTGAGCCTATATATAACACTGTGGGCTTTTCAAATTCCTTGTTCCAGGTCTAGCAGCAAACATTCAAATAGCCACTGCAAGATTGTCATAACAACATTGCAGGGCCAGGAGCAGTGGGATCCTTCCCTGCTGCTTTTGGGGACCATCTCCAAACCCTGGGGCTGAAATCCAGGTGGGTTTTCTGTGGCCTAATGGCACGAAAGGAAAGACACACTTCAAAGAATCAAGCAGGAAAAAGAATCATTTTATTTACATTTTATGGCTCTTTATAGAATTCCAGCAGTGATCATGGATTGGCCAGTGAGGATAATTCCTCCTGACCCCACAGGTTTCATCACCAGTCCATCAATCCTCTCTTCCTCCAAAGAGGAATTCAAAATATTTATTGTTCATAAGAACAGAGTGTGAAAACCTGTAAAAAAAAAAATCTGTCAACAATCAAAGAGCTAAAACACAAACCAACAGATTTCCTGCTGGGATGCTGTGCCCTGTGAAGGGGAAGCCCAGAAGGAAAAACTCATGAGTTGGGAAGGTGACAACTCCCACAGCAGGGATGGCTGGGCCAAACATCCAAAAAAAAAAAAAAAACAAAACCCAAAAAAACCCTAAAAAAAAGACTTTTTTAGGTGCTGAAAAGAATGAGGTGCTGCTTTGCTGTGAGGAGGGGATTTGTGACCTGGTTCCCTGGGCTCTGTCCTGGCTCGACCTTTCTTCCCCTTGGTGGCACGGGCAGGATCTGCAGGCAGGGCTGGCACTGTTGGTGCCATCTGCTGTGCCATTCCTGACACCGGTGTCCCCAGCACTGCCCTGGCACGGGGGAAACGGGAATTCTGCAGGAATCCTGGCCGTGGGATCACCCTGGCCGTGGGATCACAATCACAGATGGTTTGAGTTGGAAAAACCATCCGAGGTTGAGCTGACCCTTCCCCAGTGTCACCAGTGTCCCCAAATGCCACATCCAGGGGGCTTCAAAATCCCTCTAGGAATGGGAATTCCAGCCCTCCCCTGTGCCCACAGTCAGGGTGGGTGCAGCATTTTCATCCCTTTTTTGGGATTCTGGTGAAAATTTGGCGCTGTGGGGTCGTGCTGGTGCTGGTGGGGTGACCCCAGCCCAGCCCAAATTCCTGTTCCTCTCCTTCCCCTTGGAAAGGGATGCCAGGAATGGGGGGGGGGTGGGATCTCCTTCCCTTCTCCTCATTTCAGGTCATTTCTAGACTCCAATACAAAAGCTCGCTGTTGAAGGCTCGTTGAGTTTAATGAAGTGATTTTTGCCAAGGCTGGGAATGAAATAAAAACTCTCCCGAGTCAGTAACCTGCACGTGGGCAGGTGATTAAAATTCCTCACTCCAATCTGCCTGCCATTCTCAGCCATTTCCCAGACAGGCTTCCTGATTAAAGGAAGTCACAGTGACAAATTAAGGATCAGGAAAAAAACAACAACAACAAAAAAAAAGTATTAAAAGAAATAATAAAACAAAGATAATGATACCAGCAGGATAATATTCCTCCTGAACCATTTTTCCAGGCTTGCAGCATAACCCTGCTGGTGTTTCCAAGCCTGGCCACATGTCTGAACAGATAAATTTTGCATTTTTTTGTGCTGGGATAACTGTAAATACCTGCCTGCATTCAAGGAAGGCGTTTCACAAGCTCTTCTTCCTTCTGTGAAATTACAACTTCAGCTCTGGGCTTGCCTCAACACATTCCTGTCCCCAGAGCTGGGGGTGCTGCTGGGGCAGGCTGCAAATCCCAGTGGGTGAATTTGGGAAATTCATCTTTGGGAACCCTGACCTCAGCCACACCTGAGAGCTTTTGAGAAGTTGAGGGCATTAAAATGTTGATAAATTACGGAATTGCAGAATAGTTTGTTGAAAGGAGATTTAAAGGTTGTCCTGTTCCAAGGTCCTGTCGTGGCAGGGACACCTTCCAATGTCCCAGGGTGTTTTTAAACTCCATCCAAGCTGAATTTTTAAAATTCCAGGGATCCAGGGACAGCTTCTCCGAGCAACAAATCTCAGCTGTAAAATATAAATATATATATTTATATATATATTATATTTATATTTAAATATCAAACCAGCTGAGCCTTCCCTGGTTTTCCTCAGAATTAGAGAAATGCTGCAGTGTACAGATCCACCTCTGTAAAAGATGCAGGAATTTGGGGCTGAGAAGTGAATGGAGTGTAAAATTCCTGCAGTAAAGGTAGGTGCAATCCTTGCAGAAAAGAATGGATTTAGTGGAATGGAGCCATTAATAGCCAGCTCAGGAATGTTAATTCCTGTGTGTTTGTCGTGGACAGGGGGTGTGATGTGGGATAATGATGTGGATTGGCAGCAGAGAGCAGGAATAAATAAATAAATAAATAAATAAAAATAAAATAAATAAAAGAGCCCAAAAATGAACAACAGGCAGGTTTGGACTCTGAATCCCACAGGGATTTCTGCCTCTGGGGTTCTCCAGGAATTTGAAAATGCATCAGGGCTGGGGCTGGTTCTGAGGAGGCTCTGAACCCTGGCTGAGCTTAAAGAAATGTCAGAAAGAAAGAAGAAAAAAAAATCGGAGTGGCTTGAAGGAACTGAGAGCACTTTGGAGTTTTAGGGACTGGAGATGAGTTTTGGGAATCCTGTTTCTCCCAAGCTGGAATTTTGGATCTGCTTTGGGGTGATGAGGGGTTTTGATGGGGTTGGAGAGCTCAGGGTGGGTTTTGTTTTTGGAGCCTGGAATTTTTGGATAAATCTGGAAAATCCCTTTTTGGAATGGATTTGTCCTGGAGCTGGCCCTGCACTGGAGGCTCCAGGGATTGTGAGTTTGGCTCCTGGCCCAGGGTGGTTGATGGATAAACTCTTGATCCAAAAGCACTCAGGACGTTTGCAGCAGCAAATAAATAAAAATAAAAGTGAAAAGTGGGGAAATAAAAGTGAAAGAAAATCACAAACCCTTCTGGTCTAGAGGGAGAATTCCCCTCCTGGGCTTTGTGGTCCTTGTGGACACTTTGGAGAACTTTGGGATGAGCAGGAGGTCTGCACCAGCACCAGCCCCAGCTTTTCTTTTCCCGTTTTTTTTTTTTTTTTTTTGCTTGGTTGTTGGAGGCAGCAGGAATTGGAGGGAGGATTTTGAGGGTTTTGAGGATTTTGAGGATTTTGAGGATTTTGAGCCCCCCTGGGGCTCAGGGGGGTCACAGGTTCTGCAGGCTCAGCATCATCACTGCCACTTTTGGGATCCTCTCTGCAATCCTTGAGGGAATTTTTGGTGCCAGGAGCCACTGGATGAGGCCCTTGGTGGGAAGCTGTGCTGGGGGAGGCATTTCAGGGATGGATTTCAGGAATTTTTTGGATGGACAAAGTCATTTTTTGGGTGGAAATGTCCTGATGTTTAGAGGTTGCTGCAGTGAAAATCATGCTGATTAGTGAGTGACTTAATTACCTCACAGGGCTCATTAACAGCCCAGTGCTCCCAGCTCCAGCTGAACTGGGGGTGCTCCAGGGAATGTGCAGTGGCTTTGCCACATCCTCCAGTAACTGTGGGACAGAATTATTAATTAGCCATTAATTAGAGCACCTCCATTGGCAGCAGGGCTGTGCTGCCTGCCCATCCTTGCCTGGGGCTGCAGGGTTTGGCTTTTCCTGGGCCAAGGGCAGGGCAGAGGGACAGGCAAAGCTTTTCCCATGGGATGGGATCAAATCCTGCATCAGGATCTCCCTCTGGAATGGGATGGGATCAAATCCTGCATCAGGATCCCCCTCTGGAATGGGATGGGATCAAATCCTGCATCAGGATCCCCCTCTGGAATGGGATGGGATCAAATCCTGCATCAGGATCCCCCTCTGGAGCTGCCAGGATCAGGAGAGGATCAGGAGACACAGCCCTGAGCAAAGAGGAGAAAATGCAGCCAAAGGGAAAATGTTGGATCCCAGGAATGTGGAGTTCTGGAGCTTTCTGTGCTTCCAGGCACAGAGACCCCCTGGAAAACACTGCTCTGGAGCTGGAACCTTGGAGAAGGCTTGGAAATGTGAATAATGAGTTAGGAAATGTGAATAATGAGTTAGGAAATGTGAATAATGAGTGAGAAATCCCCAATGTGCAGTGGGTCAGGTGTGTGTGTTTGCACTGGGTGTTGGGGTTTAAATTTGAGGTTTTTACAGTACAGGGGTGGGGATGGGACAGGATGGAGAATTTGGGGTGGTGTCTTTTTCTTTGTTCTTCTTCTTCTTCCTCCCAGAACTCGGGCAGTGACCTTTGGTTGGTCAATGTCACTCTAAGGGTGCTGGGAATCCATGATTGGGTCCAAAGGATCAATAATGGAGGGGTTAAACTTTTATTGGTGTGTTTGGCTTTCAAAGGCCTTGGAGCAGCCTCAGCTGGGCCATTTTCCCACTTCCAGCCAGGAGCTGGAGGTGCTGTCACACTTCCTGTGATTTCTGAGCAGATCCAATAAACATCCAAGCCCAGCACGAGAATCCTGTCCCAAGGGAAGGATCCAAGATTTGGGGTTGGGGTGGATTTCCATCCAAGATTTGGGATATTGGGGTGGATTCCCATCCAATCTTTGGGGTTGGGGTGGATTTCCATCCAATCTTTGGGATATTGGGGTGGATTTCCATCCAATCTTTGGGATGTTGGGGTGGATTCCCATCCAATCTTTGGGATATTGGGGTGGATTCCCATCCAATCTTTGGGATGTTGGGGTGGATTCCCATCCAATCTTTGGGATATTGGGGTGGATTCCCATCCAATCTTTGGGATATTGGGGTGGATTCCCATCCAATCTTTGGGGTGCTCTGAGGAGCTGGAGGTGCTGTCACACTTCCTGTAATTTCTGATCAGATCCAATAAACATCCAACCCAAACACGAGAATCACCTCAATCGTGTTTCTGTTCATCCTGGCTCTAAAAAAACCCAAACTAAACTAAAACCAAACCACTAATAAGTTTTGCAAAGCCCAGCTCACACCACCCAAAGACCCAGCAGGGATTTTTTTTTCCCCTGATTTTCCTTCAGCAGCTGCAGTGGCTTGGGAAGAGCTTCCCAAGGATGTTCTGAGGGGGTCCCTGGGGGCTGCAGGTTTGGTTTTGTGGGGTTCAGGCACCCCAACCTTGGCACAGAGACCTTGGAGCGTGCCTGGATTTTCTCGTTGTTTCAGAGCTCACATTAATTGCTGCTGAAATGAAAAGGATTTATTTTCTTACACCCACCAGCGTGTTTACTTCCTTGTACCTCCTGCAGTTGAAAGGGCTCTTTTCATTACCAGAAAAAAAAATAAATTAAAATTCCCCTTCAGACGGGCACTTTTGTTGTGGTTGTGTGTGCAGAGAGCTGGGTGCTGTCTGTCTGTCTGTGTGTCTGTGTGTCTGTGTGTGCACAGGAGGCTTTCCAGTAAAAACCTGGAGCATCCCAGGGCTCTTTGCTGTCCCTGTGTGCTGGTTCCTATGGGAACGTGCAGAAATGTGGGCAGGATTTCCAGGAAAACACGAGGGCACCCAGCCTGTGCTGCTGCTGCTGCTGCTCCCTTTTGATGCAGGTTCGTGCTCACACCCCTGCTTTGGGGTGAGATTCCTGCCCTGGCTGTGAAATGAGATATTATAAATATATATTATCATATATAGAATACCTATAGTATCTATAATATCTGTATATTATATCTATAATATATCTAGATCTATATTATCTATATCTATATCTAAACTATATATCGATATATAATACCTGTAATATCTATAATATCTATATATTATATCTATAATGCATCTATATATCTATATTTAAACTATATATCTATATATCTATAGCATAGATAGAATATATTTTATATATATATAATACCTATGCTATCTATAATATCTATATATTATTTCTATAATACATTTATATCTATATATCTATATCTATATCTATATCTATATCTATATCTATATCTATATATTATCTATATCTGTATCTATATCTAAACTATATATATAATATAGATAGAATATATTTTATATATATATAATACCTATAATATCTGTATATTATATCTATAATACATCTATATCTATATCTACCTATCTATATGATAAACACTGTAATATAAATTCCAGGAAGGAGTTGTGACTTTTGTGTTGTCTGTCAATGTCTGTGTTATGTTTTTTATCCATCCAGCTGATTTTTGGCAAATGAGAAATTCTAATTCTAATTCTATTCTGATTCTATTCTATTCTATTCTATTCTATTCTATTCTATTCTATTCTATTCTAATTCTATTCTATTCTATTCTATTCCATCCCATCCCATCCCATCCCATCCCATCCCATCCCATCCCATCCCATCCCATCCCATCCCATCCCATCCCATCCCATCCCTACAGATGCAACCTCTCCGAAGTACAAGCCCCATTCCCTAGAATACCTGCTTATATATTAAAATTAAAAAAAAAGAAGAAGAGAACTTTAAACAAATTAAAATAAAGCAGAGAAATTAAAAAATAAACCCCAGTTAATTTGGAGGCTTGGCAGTGAACAACCTCTGTCTGTAAGTTTTGTTCCTGGAATTTTTCATCCTGAAATGTGAGGGAAAAAAAAAAAAGGGCACAAAGCATTTGTCTGTGCTTGTGTTGCAAATAAACTGTGTAAGGAAAGGAGAGAGCAAGCAGGTTGGTGTTGTTATTACTGTGGAGACAGTGGTGTCGTTGTGGCTGTGGGTGTGTCTGTTTTTGTTATGAACAAGTTTCCTATTTTAGGGATTATGTCAGCAGATAAAGGGAAGTGGAGTTGTCTGAGATTGAGAAAGGCCAAGGCCTCAAATCTGTGCCCTCCTGCACAGGACGCTCGGGGGGAGGGGGGTTTGGAATAATCTGGGCTGGGGTGGGAGTTGGGATCTGTGCCCAGCACCCCCAGGAATTCCAGGGAATGGGAATTGGAGCTGCAGCCCGGGTCCAGCTGTGTCCCTGTGCTGGCATTGCTGGGGGCTGGAGGCTCGGGGACTCTGGGACTGGGGATGTCCCTGAGCTCCCGGGCTCAAAGCAGCCCCTGAGCTGGGTTTGATGGCGTTTCACAAAGAATGCAAACACCTTTGGCTTTTCTAAAACCTCTTTTCTGGTTTTTTCCCCTTTGGCCCGGCCCCTGGTGCAGCTTTTGGGGCTGGGTGATGCTGCTTGTCCTGCAGCAGCTGGGAGAGCTGCTAAACTGGGGCTTAGAACAGTAAACTGGGGTCTAGAACAGTAAACTGGGGTTTAGAGCAGCTAAACTGGGGCTTAGAACAGTAAACTGGGGTTTAGAACAGCTAAACTGGGGTCTAGAACAGTAAATTGGGGTTTAGAGCAGCTAAACTGGGGTCCAGAACAGCTAAACTGGGGTCCAGAACAGCTGAACCGGGGTCTAGAACAGCTGAACTGGGGTTTAGAACAGCTGAACTGGGGTCTAGAACAGCTAAACTGGGGTCTAGAACAGCTGAACTGGGGTTTAGAACAGTAAACTGGGGTCTAGAACAGCTAAACTGGGGTTTAGAACAGTAAACTGGGGCTTTACTCTGCTGCAGAGGATGAAAAGCTTTACTGTAAAGAGGAGCAAAGACATTTCTGTTTCAATATGAAGAGTAGCTGGGATGTGATTCCAGTGAAGGTTTTTTTCCCCCTGTTCCCTTTCCATCTCTGCTCCTTTCCCTTTTCCCTTTCCCAGAGTGCAGGATCCAGCACAGCTTCCCTGGGCTCCAGGGCTGGTTTTACCTGCAGGAGCCCAGGCTGGCAGCTCTGAGTGTCCCTGGCAGCTGCCTGGTGCCAGCTCCCCGTCACTGTGTCACTGTGTCACTGGGTCAGTGGCACATCCATATCCTCTCCTGGCACAGGCACCAGCCTGGGGAGTTTTAAGATGGTTTTGGATGAGCTGCCTGGCACTGTGCCCTGTAATTTATTTTTTTATTTTTTTTTTTTCCAGGCTCAGCTCAGGAAGCTGGCTCTGAGCACTCAGAGCTTTTCCTGCAGGCTGTGTGGAAGGAGCCTTGGTGGCACAGGGATTGTCCCTGGCTCACCTGGGCAGTGCCAGGCTCTGCTCTCTGGGGGCTTAGGTTGGATTTCAGGGAAAGGTTCTTCCTCCAGGAGGCTGCTGGGCACTGCCCAGGTGTAAAAGTGGAATTTGCACCACTCAGTTAGTGGGTGCCAGCTCAAAGTGAGCAAAACGGAGCTGAATCCAGCTGGGTACAAGGTCCCTTAAAGTTAAACAGTCCAAGAGAGAATTAACACCTCTGTTATTGATACTTTTCACCCAATAACCAAACTCCCGTGATCACAGTGCAGCACTGACTGTCCAACCAAAATCTACTGCCTGAAACCACAGAGAAGAAGGAAGATGAGCCCCCAGAATCCTCCATCCTGTCCCACACCCATTATTATATTATAAAAACCCCAAATTTCGAACCCTTCACCATCTGGAAGCATAAACTTCTATTTAACTGCACACCCGTGATTTTAACTCCATCACTCCAATCTGGAAGCTTCTCCAAGGCCTCAGGTCCCAAGCAGTGTTCTCCTGGGGGTCAGACAGCACAGACAGCTCAAAAAATCCCAAATTTCTGGGATCCAACACTCAGGCTCCCCAGGGAATGGGCACAGAGCTCCAGGAGGGTCTGGACAATGCCCTGAGGCACAGAATTGGGATTTTGGGATGTCTGTGCATGTATCCATGATCCTGTGCATCCCTTCCAGCTCTGATATTCCCTGGTCCCACATGGCACACGGGGAATCCTGCAGCAGCTGGGGGGTGACAGGGAGGCCACAGCTCAGCTCTGAGCATCCGGGGAGGTCAATCCAACGTGCTGGAAGAATGGGATAGACATTAAATACATGGAGTAGACATTAATGCATGGACTAGACGTTAATGCTGCTGCCATTGAATGCAGCTCCGAGAACCCGGGGAGGAAATTCCAGCCGAGCTCTCCCGCCTTTGTTCTCCCTCCCCGCCTGCCCTGCTCGGGTTTTAGGGGGTTTCAGTTTGGGAAATGCTGCCTGGAACCTCGAGGGTATAGCACACATCAAGGTTTTCCATGTGAGCTGCACATTTCTCTCTCTCTCTCTCTATTCCCTGCTCTTAAATCGCTGCCCGTGCACTTTGGTTACGGCGTTTGAGCCTTTGGGATAAAACGGGAAACAATCGGAGGTCAAGTGAAAAAAAAAAAAAAAAAAGGAAGAGTTTTGCTGCAGGAGTGCAGGATGAGGGATGTAGGTCACACAGCACAGGGCTTTAAAGGCTCTTTCCTACAGCTGACTTGGAGGCTTTTTGAAGTGCACATCTGGTGAGCACATTGAAGGTACAAACTCTGGGGTTTGCTTCCCGAACATCTGAGCCAGAGCTCTCCCCTTTGGGAAGAAGGTTCGGGATGGTGCCAGGCTCCTCTCCTTTGCACTGTGCTGTGCAGGCTCCAGAAAAGCAGGAGGAAAATTAAACTTTCCTATTTTCACATTCCCAACCACCTGCTGCTCGCCTTCTGCACGTCCAGCCCCGCATGAGGGATCTGGGAGCATCCTCAGGGATGGGGGATTGTGCCGAGTGACCTCCCCACCACCCAGCCCCACGGCAGAGCTGTGGCACCGACACAGCCACGGGGATTTGGGGGAAGATTTTTGGGGAGTTCTGGGCCATCGTGAGCGTGGGTTATACCCGGTCCTCGCCTGGGTCTGGTGTTTGATGTCGCTGGAGCTGCTCCAGGCTTGCGTCAGAGGCAGCCCCGGCGCTCCTTTGCTCCGACAGAAATCTGGAAGAGCTCTGCTGGAGGAGCAGAAAAATATTTATAGACAGGAAGGGGATCTGGTCTCCCCCCACCCTTTGGCAGGATAACTCTGAATTTCCTGAAGATACACGCTGGGCAGCGGTGGGACCTCATTCATCCATCCCAGCCAGCTCCTCGGCGTCCTTCAGCTGGAAAATGTCATGGATTTGTCATTTCATTTCTTCCATTTGGGTCTGCCTTAGGAATGAAGTCAGCTGAGGGGATCACAAAAGCAGCATTGATGCTGTGGTCCCCGTGCATGTTTCCATGGGAGGGATGGAATGCCAGGGAGCTGGCAGCTCTTCCCCAGCCACATCTGCCTGTCCCCAGCTCCTGGGGTGACCCAGGGACACCCCAAGCTCCGTTTTGCTCACTTTGAGCTGGCACCCACTAATTGAGTGGTACAAATGCCACCTTTACACCTGGGCAGTGCCCAGTAGCCTCCTGGAGGAAGAGCCTTGCCCTGAAATCCAACCTAAGCCCCCCTGTGGCACAGCTCCAGCATTCCCTGGGTGCTGTCCCTGCCCCAGAGAGCAGAGCCTGGCACTGCCCAGGTGAGCCAGGGACCATGGATGGAATGCCAGGGAGCTGGCAGCCCTTCCCCAGCCACATCTACCTGTCCCCAGCTCCTGGGGTGACCCAGGGACACCCCAGGGACACCCCAGGGACACCCCCAGGCTTGGGAGGTGCCCCTGGTTGTGTTGCTGTGAAGGGGGAGCTGTGTGGAAGCCCCGTCCCTACATCCCCACTGTGGGAAAGGTTGGGAAGGATCAATAATGCTGATTTTTGGGGTTGTGGGAATTGCCGTGTTCCTGCTGTAGACTGGAGCTGTAGGCTCGTGTTTTACTCTGTCCTTGCACTCCGGACAGGACAGGCTGGGACTTGATGGTGGCTCTGTCACCACCTGTCACCTCTGAGGAGGAGCCCTGTGTCATTTCCTCGCTTTGAATGGGAATATTATCCACAGCAGTGGCAGTAATGACTCCTTTCAGAGCAGCTGAGAACTGAAGTGACTTTCTGCGGGATGAGAGCAGTGGAAACGGTGTTTTATGGGTGACAGGGGTCTGGTTTGCCAAGGGAGATGCTGTTGCATCCTTCATTGCAGGGGAATTCCTGTCTGGATGGAGCCCGGGGAGCTGGGTGTGGTGTTCTCCAGCAGCTGAGATCTGTGTGGTGCCGCGGGGAATTTTTATCTCCCGGCTTCCAGGACTCCTCCTCCAGCTCGGCTCCACCCGGTGAGAGCCAGCCCTGCTCCATGGGATGGCTGGAATGTTCCCAAACCCTTGAGTGGGTGATTCAGATCCCTTGGAGGAGGGGTTTGGGGTACAAACACCCCGGGAGGAAGGGACAGAGGAGCAAAGTGGGACACGAAGTTGGGGTTTGGGTGTGAGAGCCCCATCCTGCACCTTCCATGGGGGGACAGCACCTGCTGGGGATTGCAAACCACACCTCGGTGTTCCCAATCCCATGGAGCTGATCCCAAAAAGGATGAAGGGGACCAGTGTGGGTTAGTGACAGGAACAAGCTGTGGGTCAGGGAGGGATCAGTGGAAAACTCCCAAGGAAGGGATTTGCTTTCCTGACTCGAAGGAGAGGCAGCAGAATTGTGAAAGCCTGGGATGAGCCAGGGATCTCTGTCAATTTATTTATGTTTGTGGTGCTTGGCTTGGAGTTGTTTTTGTATAAATAATGGGATTCACATGGAGGCAGAGCCCAGGTAATCACCACAGGCTCCTCTGTGCCCACTTGCCACTCAGCTGGATTTTTTCTGGAGTCCCTGCCAAGTGGGATTGGGCTTTGGGCACTGCCTGGAGGGGGGAATTTGAAGATGGGAATGGGCTGTGGAGGTGCAAATAGATCCCCCCACTGTATTTGCTGAAGCAAAATCTGACCTCCCCTTCTGGGATGGATTTGTTGGGAATTTATGGAATTTATGGAGCTGCATCCATCCAAGTGATCATTCCCTGATAAACGTGGGAGTGATGGTCACCCTCGGGATATTGGAGTGGCACTGTAACAATTAATTGATGGCTGCTTCAGTAATTCCAGCTCCTGTTGTTGTTCCTGGTGCTGGGAACCACCTGGGAGTGAGGGAGAAGCAGGAAAAGCTTCAATTCCTGAGGATGGGATGGGAAAGGAGAACACCCAGCTGGGGAGTGTTGCAAAAGCAACCTGCTGCAGAGGGAGAGCGATTCCAGCCCTGGGCTGTGGCCAGGGGATGTGGTCAGTGCTGGCCACGGGGCTGCAGCTCCCCCAGACGAGTGCAGCCCTTCCCAAGAGCCAGCCCTGACATCCTGGGCTGGGAATTCCTGCTCCTTCTGCTCTTGGGACTTGAGTTACACCGGGATTTTTGTGCCTGGGGAAGGGGAAGTGCAGGGCTAACCAGTCTCCCCAGCCCTGCTTTTCTCTTGGGAAGGGATTTCCATCTGTGCCACAGCACGCAGGGATTTGGTGCCTGGGATCGTTTTTTCCTCTGGGATTAATTGCAGGTTTGTTTGATTAGTGCCCTAATCCATATCTGCATCCATTCCCTGGCTGGGGGATGCCCTCCCACCTCAGCCTGCAGCTCTGCTCTGGGAGCCAGGACACCACAATTCCTCCTGCTCCCTGTGTGGAATTGAGGGAATTCTGCACGAACAGGGATGAGGAGACTCTGCCCCTGCTGCCTGCAGTACCCGTGACCGTGAAATAAGAAAACCCTGTGGATACAAGAACTCTTTTCCACATTTCTGGCTTTTTTTTTTTTTGGGGGGGTGGGGATCCCACAATTTTTGAGCGATTCCTTTGTGCCTGTCACCGAGTGAAAACTTGCACAATCCTTCCCAGGATGGGAAAACCGATGGATAAACTTGACAGAGCCTCAGTGGAGGAGGTTTATATATTAAATCCCTTTTAATTAAAGGTGAGGAAACCAAGATGTGGTGAGATTAAGGACCAGTTTAGTGCAGAGGCTCGGTGGCTAGTCAGGACTAGATTTTCAAACGAGCTCAGCTCCTCTTGAAGTCATAAATGAACAACCGGATTTTCCAAGCATCCCATCCCGGCAGAGGCTGAGCCCTTCCTGCTGGGCTCTGATTGCCAGTGGCAAGTGGCCACCCCGGGCACAGGGAGGGTGTTCCTGTGCCTCTGGAGTTGTTGATGGAGTTGTTTACGGCAGAACTTGGCTCCCTGGAGCACGGGGAGGAGCAGCAGCTCGGGGCTGTTGTGCAGGGAGCTGCTGGATGTGCTCCTTCCTCTGTGCTGGCCACAAAGGTCTGTCACCTCACAGGGACAAAAAGTGTCCCAGGGCAGCAGAAAAGGGAAAAGGAATCGCCCATCCTTTCTGTTGTGGTCCATCTGTGTCATCAGTGTTGAGGTTCAGCATCGTCTGTGTTGTCCCCAGGCAGGAAAATGAAAGGTTTGGAGAGGGAATTGTATGGAGAGAGGATGGGGGAGCTGGGAAAGGGGGAAAAGGAGGCTCAGGGGGGCCCTTGTGGCTCTGCACAAGTCCCTGACAGGAGGGGACAGCCAGGAGGATTTGGGATCAGGGAACAGGGACTGGAGGAGAGGGGTGGCCCAAGGGAGCCTCAGGGTGGACATCAGGAAGAATTCCTTCCCTGAGAGGGCTGTAAAACATTGGAATGTGCAGCCCAGGGGGGTTTGGAGGTGTCCAGGGAACAGCTGGAGGTGGCACTCAGAGCTCTGGGATGGGGACAAGGTGGGCATCAGGCACAACTGGAACTCCATGGCCTTGGAATGCTTTTCCAACCTCAGTGATTCTGTGATTCCATGGAATTCTCCATCATCTGAATCCGAGCTCCCCTGAGAGCGCCAGGGCTGTGTGGGTTTAAGCAGATGGTTAAACCAAGGATGTGCCAAAGGAGATGTTAAAATTATCCAGACAAAATCATCTATTTCGGTGCCTTTATTGAATGGGAACGTTTTCTGTTTTCCCTCAAAGCCATGGGATTCAAGGGGCATGGAATAAATAGTCTGTGGGTGAGGTAAAAATAATCTGGGGGACACAGAGTGACTGGGACATCACCAAAGCTTTCCTAGCCCAGGAATTGCCCAGTTAGGAGTGGAGGCTCCAGTGGAGCAGAACTGCCCTGGAAGGATGAAGGAAGGTGTTTGTTACCCCTTTATATTCCAGAAAAAAAAAAAAAAAAAAAAAAAAAAAAGCAGTAGGAAGTGTAAGAAAATGTATTTTCCTGTGGAGATGCTGAAATTGCCTCTGTGTGTCCGTGGGAGGCGGCTGCAGGAAGCTCCATGTCACAGGGAATGACAAATTGGGGACATTTTGCCTTAATGCTGAGAGGTTGTGTCCATATCCTGCATTCCAGCCCCCTGGCACGGTGCAAAGTGTCCCTGCCCATGGGACCTTCGTGTCCCTTCCAACCTGAGCAGTTCTGGGGATTCTGGAAATCTGTGATTCCATAAAAATTGGGTGCCTGGGAGCCCATCCTTTGGAAAGGGAGACAGGGACGTGGTGCAGCATTCCCTGCTGCCAGAATTCAGGAGGGAACTGAAATCCAGAGCTGCCTCCTTTCATCCAGCTGGCTCCTGGTGCCACTTGGCACAGAGGGGTGATGGAAAGGACAAGGAGATGGAGATGGACAAGGAGGAGAAGGACACGGGGATGGACAGGGAGAAGAGCAAGGAGATGGAGAAGAAGGACAAGGAGAAGGAGAAGGAAATGGAGAAGGACAAGGACATGGGGATGAACAGGGAGAAGGACAAGGAAATGGAGAAGAAGGACAAGAAGGAGAAGGACACGGGGATTAAGAGGGAGAAGGAGAAGGAAAAGGAGAAGGATAAGGAGAAGGACACGGGGATGGACAGGGAAAAGAATAAGGACAAAGAGAAGGATGAGATGGACAAGAAGGACAAGGAGAAAGAGAAGGAAATGGAGAAGGACATGGGGATGAACAGGGAGGAGGACAAGGACATGGACAAGAAGGAGAAGGATAAGGAGAAGGATGAGAAGGACGAGGAGAAGGAGATGGACAAGGACAAGGAGATGGACAAGAAGGAGAAGAAAAAGGATAAGGACGACACGGGGATGAACAGGGAGAAGGACAAGGACAAAGAGAAGGACGAGATGGACAAGAAGGACAAGGAGAAGGAAATGGAGAAGGAGAAGGACACGGGAATGGACAGGGAGAAGGAGAAGGATAAGGAAAAGGAAAAGGAAATGGAGAAGGATAAGGAGAAGAAGGAGGACACGGGGATGAAGAGGGAGAAGGAGAAGAACAAGGAAAAGGAAAAGGAGAAGGAGAAGGACACGGGGATGGACAGAGGGAAGGAGAAGGAGAAAGACAAGCAGGACAAGGAGAAGGACAAGGATAAAGATACAGGGATGGACAGGGAGAGGGAGAAGGAGAAGGAAAAGGAGATGGACAAGGAAATGGAGAAGGAGAAGGAGAAGGAGAAGCAGGACAAGGAGAAGGACAGGGAGAAGGACACGGGGATGGACAAGGAGAAGGACAGGGAGAAGGACACGGGGATGGACAGGGAGAAGGACAGGGAGAAGGAGAAGGAGGAGCAGGACAAGGACAAGGACAAGGGCGGGGAGGGGCAGTTGGGGTTTGGCTCTGGCAGGGCTGAGCTGGCCCGCTGGGGAGCCGTGCCCGCAGCGCTGCCGGGGCTGAGCTGAGCTCACTCTGCATCCTCTGCCAGATGTTTCCCATCAGTTCCCCTGTGCCTGCTTCCAAGAATTATCTGCTGTGAGCTCACCGTGAGGAGGAGCAAGGGCGGCTTCATCCCGGCGTTCCCCCATCCCACCCCAGAGCAGGGGGCGGGTCCTGCCCTGGGGATGCTCCAAAATCCTCCCTGAGCAAAAAAAAAAAATTATTTTTTTACTGGACACACGGCCTGGCTGGACATGTCCAGGTGCTCCTGCACCCCCTCCCCACTGCAGAATCCATCCGTGGTGGCCAGAGCTCATTATTCTTAAAACTGCAACAGCTTGGATTTAAAATGATTTTATTCCTTTCCCTGTCGCTGCCCCGTTTTCCACGGTGATTTTTAAGCACAGATTTGTGGGTTTGCCGCGGGAATTGCTGAAGGAGGGGATGCCAAAAGCCTCACTTCAAGTTGTTATTCTAATTTTTACACTCCAACGCTCTCCTTGTTGGAGGGTGTTGGTGTTTTGAGGGATGTTTGTGTGCCGTGGATTGCTGTTCCCACAGATCCCAAAAAAACCAGGACCCATTTCCCTGAGCACGATGGGGATCCCAGCAAATCCTCCAAAAAGTGCAGGGAGCAAGGAAAACAGGGAATTCTGCAAGGAATTAGAAGTTAACTCCAAGTCATTGCAGGTTTGTCAGAAGCAAGGTGGATTTTTAAAATCCCTTTTCATGCATTTTCCCCCCTCTTACACCCCCGGTTTATTTGGAGCAGGTGCACAACCAGCAGGAGCCTGGCACGGAGGGATGGGAGGGATTTGAACCTGTCCAGGCTGGCCTGGGACAATTCCAGGGATCCAGGGACGGCCACATTTTGTCCCCACCCTCCCAGGAATTCCTTCCCCATTTCCCATCTAATCCTTGTTCCTCGTCCTGCATCATTTTGCTGTCAGATCTGTCGGATTCGTGGATAAAATAATAATTTTTCCAGCTTTGGAGGGAAAATTTTTGTTTATATTTTTTTGCTTTTTTATTAACTATCACCGTTGCACGCCAGCTTTTAGACACCACAGATTTTTTTTTTTTTTTTTTTTTTTAACCAATCAAGATTTTTAAACCAATGAAAGAAGATAATTTTCCTGGATGATCTGATGAGCTGAGGGATGATCTGTGCTGGGAAGGGCTCTTGGCTCCAGCTCCTGCCCCAGAGGAGTGGGTGTAGGATGGGCTGGAGCTTCCTGCTCTTTTTTTCTTCATTTTCTCTTTGCTTTGTGCCTGGACTCTCCTGCCCAGCTTTTCCTTCCCCAGCAGCATTCCTGGGGTGTTGGAGCCATCCAGGAGTTAAATGTTGCCTGAAGTATCAAAGCATTGGGAGTTTTCCATGGATAATAAAAAGGGGAATTAATCACCAAAATAGCTGTTATTAAAAACAAAGTGCAGGGGGATTTTTTTTTTTGGTATCTGATCAGGGAAGTCAGGAGATAAAATATCAGATCCAGGCAGTGAAATCTCAGCTTGCTTTAGGCTGAGAGGGTTTATTGCTGTTTGCTTCTCTCTGAGCAGGATTTCAGTTCCCTAACTCGGATTTTTCAGAATTTTCCAGCCTTGGTTGTGGTTCCCACTTTGTGTAAGGCCAGGGCTGAGCCCAGGGAACAATTCCTGTGTCCCACTCCGGGAAAATTCCCAGTGACACCAAAAGGAAGGGGATGGCCAAGCAGGGAGCAGAGATCAAACCCCAGGGATTATAATTGATATAAATCTGGAACACCCAAGAGCTGCCTAAATCACATTTTATTTTACACCTGGCATTTATTTCCCCCACAGGTGGCTCAGCAGTGGGCAAGGAGGGCTTTGTTTCTAATTAATTCCTGTTAATTGAGGTTGTTCCCATTGCTCTGTCCCCTCTCCTCACCTTTTGTCATCCTGGAGGGTGAATTTAATTGGGTCAGGAACTTTATTTTTGGTTTAGCTGGGGACACAGTGAGCTCAGGCAGCAGCACCAATAATAATAATAATAATAATAATAATAATAATAATAATAATGAAAGATAATGAACATATAATTAATATGATATATTAATATTTCAGATAATGAGAAGCCACATGAATTCCTGATGAATTTGGATCAGCTGAGGTCTGCATGGAAGGGAAAATCAGGGATTTATTCTGATTTACCCTGGACATCCATGGTGGCCAGAGCTCATTATTCCTAAAACTGCAACAACTTGGATTTAAAACGCTTTTATTCCTTTCCCTGTCGCTGCCCCGTTTTCCACGGTGATTTTTAAGCACAGATTTGTGGGAATTGCTGAAGGAGGGGATGCCAAAAGCCTCACTTCAAGTTGTTATTCTAATTTTTATCCAAAAAAAAATTCGTTGTTTACTTCACTGCAGATATGTACACATGGCACCAGCAGCTGGATGGGAGGATTTGAGGGCCGGATTCTGCTTTTCCTGAGTGGTGTAATTCCAAAATAATCCCTGTTCCTGGGTTCTCACAGAGGCCCTGAGCCCAGCAGGGGTGTAGGGCTGTCGATATACAGAATTTTGGGGTTAATATATGGTGAGCCAGCACGATGTTTTGTTCTCAGTTTAAAGTGGGTTTGTCAGCGTTTTTCTGGTATTCTGCTGAAAAATAGAACAAAACAAGGGACACAAAAAAAAAAAAAAAAACAAAAAAAAAACCTCGGTGTCTTCTCTTTGACCCAAATGCCTGGATTGGTTTTTTGGGCTGCCAGGGAAGGGTCAGAGCTGGCAGGAACGAGCTCAGGGAGCAGCTGGGACACAGAATTCCACACACAACGTGCAGGAAGTGACTCCACAAAAAACTGGGACACTTGCCTTTAACAGGGTGGAGATGAAATGATGGGGATCAGGCTCGGTGGGAATGAGGGAATTCCTGGCAGTGGGAGCTGATGTTGGGCCTGGGATCCTCCAGAGCAGTGGAATTTTTTTTTTTTTTATTTTTTTTTGGGAATGAGTCTGTCCTGAGCACACTCCGAGGTGTGGATGTATCCCAATAAACGATGCTGCAGCAGTGAGGATCCAAGGGACCCTGGAATTGCTGGGAGACCACCCAGGAGCACAGAGTGTGTTTACAGAGCTCGTGTTTCCCCTTTTCCCCACATTCCCTGTGGTTTTTTCCTGTGCCTCTGCTCTGCTGGAGGGCTGGGGATGCTCCACTCTGCATTTCCAGCTGTTGGAGTGGGAATTTTGGAGCAGGAGCAGAGGCTGGCAGGGATCATCTGGTCTGGAGCTGCTGTGATGCCCAACCTGCATCCCAGAGCATCCAGAAGGGAGCAGAGCCTTCCAGAAACTTCCCTCATTTTTTTTTCCCCCCTTTTTCTCCAATTTTTAAAATTTTCCCCTCGTGACAAGAAGGACATTGAGAGGCTGGAGGGTGGACAGGGAAGGGAACAGAGCTGGGAAGGGGCTGGAGAATTCCTGAGGGAAATGGGAAAGGGGCTGGAGAATTCCTGAGGGAAATGGGAAAGGGCTGGAGAATTCCTGAGGGAAATGGGAAGGGGCTGGAGAATTCCTGAGGGAAATGGGAAGGGGCTGGAGAATTCCTGAGGGAAATGGGAAGGGGCTGGAGAATTCCTGAGGGAAATGGGAAAGGGGCTGGAGAATTCCTGAGGGAAATGGGAAGGGGCTCAGGCTGCAGCAAAGGAGGATCCCGAGGGATCTTTTCCCTCTCTGGAATTCCCTGACAGGAGGGGACAGCCGGGGGGATTTGGGATCTTATCCCAGGGAACAGGGACAGGGCTCAGGGGAGCTCAGGGTGGACAGAGCAGGAATTCCCCCATGGAAAGGGGGCTCAGGGATTGGAAGTGCCCAGGGGGGTTGGGATCCCCATCCCTGGAGTGTCCCAGGAATTCCTGGATGTGACTCTCAGGGAACAAGGTGGGATCAGGCACAGCTTGGACTCCATGACCTTGGGATGCTTTTCCAACCTCAGGGATCCTGGGATTTTGTGATCCATGAACTTGTAGAGCCCTTTCCAGAGCCTTGAGGATTGTTAAACTTTAATTGCAACAAACCCGGTGTGGTCATTAGATATTGGAAGGATCCTGTAGAACTTCCAGTGGTGATGGAATGCTGGAATGGTTTGGGCTGGAAGGATCCTGTAAAACTTTGAGTGATCCTGGAATCCTGGAATGGTTTGGAAGGATCCTGGAATGGTTTGGAAGGATCCTGGAATGGTTTGGAAGGATCCTTTAGAACTTTCATTCATCCTGGAATGCTGGAATGGTTTTGTTTGGAAGGATCCTATAAAACTTTGAGTGATCCTGGAATCTTGGAATGGTTTTGTTTGGAAGGATCCTTTAGAATTTTGAGTGATCGTGGAATCCTGGACTGGTTTGGGCTGGAAGGATCCTGTAGAACTTTGAGTGATCATGGAATGCTGGAATGGTTTGGGCTGGAAGGATCCTTTAGAACTTTGAGTGATCCTGGAATCCTGGAATGGTTTTGTTTGGAAGGATCCTTTAGAACTTTCAGTGGTGATGGAATCCTGGGATGGTTTGGGCTGGAAGGGACCCTAAATCCCACCCAGTGCCCCCCCTGCCGTGTGCTGGGACATTTCCCCTGTCCCAGGGGGCTCCCAGCCCTGTCCAGCCTGGCCTGGGACATTTCCAGGCACGGGAAGTTCACGGAGCCCTCTCACCTCTATCCTGGGTAACCAAATCACCTTCAAAGCACCACGAGTGTGTGTGCTCTCAGAAATGCCAATAAACCCTCCCTGACTCACACAGGCTTTGTGAACATTAATGGCTCCAGCTTCCTGAAGAGCTTTGATGCAGGAATCAAAGGCATCCAGCAAATCCCAACAATTCCCGGTCACAGTTTGGAGCTCCTGCCTTGTTTGGCTGTGATTAATTCGAATTCTTCAGCCACCAGCAGGGATGGGGATGATTTTTCCTTATTCCCATGGAGTGGAGGCTCTAGGGATGATTTTTAATCTGATGATGCCTTGTTTGGCTGTGATTAATTCGAATTCTTCAGCCACCAGCAGGGATGGGGATGATTTTTCCTTATTCCCATGGAGTGGAGACTCTGGGGATGATTTTTCCTTATTCCCATGGAGTGGAGACTCTGGGGATGATTTTCCTGCTTCCCATGGATTGGAGACTCTGGGGATGATTTTTTCATCTGGTGATGCCTTGTTTGGCTGTGATTAATTTGAATTCTTCAGCCACAAGCAGGAATGGGGATGATTTTTCCTTATTCCCATGGAGTGGAGACTCTGGGGTTGATTTTTCCTTATTCCCATGGACTGGAGGCTCTAGGGATGATTTTTCCTGCTTCCCATGGAGGCTCTGGGGATGATTTTTTCATCTGGTGATGCCTTGTTTGGCTGAAATTAATTTGAATTCTTCAGCCACAAGCAGGGATGGGGATGATTTTTCCTTATTCCCATGGAGTGGAGACTCTGGGGATGATTTTTCCTTATTCCCATGGAGTGGAGACTCTGGGGATGATTTTTTCATCTGATGATGCCTTGTTTGGCTGAAATTAATTCGAATTCTTCAGCCACCAGCAGGGATGGGGATGATTTTTCCTTATTCCCATGGACTGGAGGCTCTGGGGATGATTTTTCCTTCTTTTCATAGAGTGGAGGCTCTGGGGATGATTTTTCCTTATTCCCATAGATTGGAGGCTCTGGGGATGATTTTTTCATCTGGTGATGCCTTGTTTGGCTGTGATTAATTTGAATTCTTCAGCCACCAGCAGGGATGGGGATGATTTTTCCTGCTTCCCATGGAGTGGAGACTCTGGGGTTGATTTTTCCTTATTCCCATGGACTGGAGGCTCTGGGGATGATTTTCCTGCTTCCCATGGATTGGAGGCTCTGGGGATGATTTTTTCATCTGGTGATGCCTTGTTTGGCTGTGATTAATTTGAATTCTTCAGCCACAAGCAGGAATGGGGATGATTTTTCCTTATTCCCATGGACTGGAGGCTCTAGGGATGATTTTTCCTGCTTCCCATGGAGGCTCTGGGGATGATTTTTCTTTATTCCCGTGGGGTGGAGGCTCTGGGGTTGAGGCTGCACCTTTTCCTCCTCCCTCCCCATCAGCTCTGGGCTCTCAGCTCGTGTCAAAACTTCACATCACCCCCCCCCAGCCCCGTTTTTCACAGTGACCAAAAAACAGAATAATTTGGGCATCACTTTAACAAGCGTTACAAACACACTCAGCCAAGTTTACTCGATTGTACTCGGGACACCAAAAAAAAAAAAAAAAAAAAAAAAAAATTGTTTGGACAAAAGCATCTTTCAGAGGGTTTGTCTGCCTGCAGCTTTTCCTGCCTCCTCCTTTGTGTTCCGGATGCATCAGCAGATGTCCAGGGAAGTGCAGGAGCTGCACCCTGCCTGACCTTTCCTGCTGAGGAAGGTAAATCACTTCCCAGAAAAATCTCCAGAACTACTGCTCTTGTAAACAAATCGAATTAAAGAGCAACCTGCAGCAGCTTTGGGGTTTGCTGGTTTTATTTTTATTTTTTTTTATTTTTTTTTTCCCCTGCTAATGTTTATTTAGTGACCTCCCCCGTCGTGGTGACTTTGGGGTTTTGCACTTTGGGGATTTCTCAGGAGGTGAAAAATTTGTTTGTGAGTTGGATTTTAGGGGGGGTTTGGCTGTTGTTCCTTTTAAAGACTTTTTTGGGGGAAATAACTTTGAGATTCTTACTGGAATTAGGAATACTATAAGAAATATTCAGTCTGATTTGCATTTTAGGGGCGTTTGTCTATTTTTCCTTTTAAAGATTTTTTTGGGGGGAATAACTTTGAGATTCTTACTGAAATTAGGAATAGTATGAGAAATATTCAGTCTGAATTTCATTTTAGGGGCGTTTGGCTGTTGTTCCCTTTAAATATTTTTTTGGGGGGGGATAACTTTGAGATTAGAGATCCTTACTGAAATTAAGACTACTATAAGAAATATTCAGTCTGATTTGCACTTTAGGGGCGTTTGTCTATTTTTCCTTTTAAAGATTTTTTTTTGGGGGAAATAACTTTGAGATTCTTACTGGAATTAAGAATAGTATGAGAAATATTCAGTCTGATTTGCATTTTAGGGGTGTTTGGCAGTTTTTCCTTTTAAAGATTTTTTTTGGGGGGGAACAACTTTGAGATTAGAAATTCTTACTGAAATGAAGACCATTATAAGAAATATTAAATCTGAATTTCATTTTAGGGGGGTTTGGCTGTTGTTCCCTTTAAATTTTTTTTTTTGGGGGGGGATAACTTTGAGATTCGAGGTTCTTACTGAAATTAGGAGCAGTATAAGAAATATTAGGTTTGTGTTGGTGATGTGTGCTGGAGTCCTGAGCAATCCTAAGCTGCTCCCTGCTGGTTCAGGGCTGGGAGGAATGTGGGGAGGAAGGAGCAGAATTTGGGATCAGTTCTCCAAGCCCTTGATGATGCTGTGGCTGCCAGGTCCCTGTTGGATCCACCTCAATGCATTTTCTGTAATTCCCTGGATTATTCTCTCAATCCCACCACTCTTTTTAATCAGCAATTAAAAAAAAAACAAAACAAAAACAACTTCCTGGGATCTGAAGATGAGTTCCTAAATCCCTGAGTGATTTCCTGTCCCAAGGGTGTGGCTGAGCTTGGTCAGGAGCCCAAACTCCAAACTGGGCTCAGCTTTGGACAGAACATCCAGGTCCTGATCCCAGTCCTCATCCTGCCCCTGGAGCACATCCCAGGGAATTCTGCAAAATTCCCACCGAGCAGGAAGAGAGAGAGAGAGAGGGGGGGGGGAGCCCCCAGCCCCTCCTGCTGCAGGTGTGACCCTGGGGGTCACATTTCCCAAAAAAACGCGTGGATGGGAATTTTCAGAGGGAATTCCGGCAGGGAGGGGATGTTCTGAAGTGCAGTGGGTGGGAGGATGAGCAGCGTGGCCAAGAATTCCTGCTGCCATCCACGGGAAATTTTGGCACCTCGTGTTTGCCAGGTAGCTGTGGAGCCCAGAAAAGATAATTAGATGATTCTATGATTTTTTTTTTTTAAATAATCAACCCCACTTTTTTTTTTTAAACTACGTCATGTTAGCAACGCGATCCTCAGCTTGAGGCTGAGATTTTGTAATTTGGTTTAAAAACATCTCGTGCAGGAGGTGAATCCCAAATTCCCAGTGCCCATCTCAGCACTCCCCGTGCACCAGGAAATCCCCAGGATGCTTTTCCAAAGCAGAGCAGGAGAACTGAGCGACAGAGCCGGGATTTAACACCCAGCTGGTGCCAGATCCTTCAAAAATAGATTGTTTTATTCCGTGGGGAAGAGCAGGAGCGTGGATGGAAGGTGCACGTTTGGTCCCCGTGTCCCTGCAGGGCTGTGCCACCCCATCCCCACAGCCAGAGTGGGATTTTGGGGCCGAATCGGGGTTTTGGTGTCAGGAATGTTTGTTCCCTGCCTGCGTGGATGCTCCAGGTCCGAAGGCACGGATGGAGCAGGGAGGGTCTGTGTTCTCTGTGTCCCCTCCGTGAAGAATTGAGGAAAAGCAGCCGGAATGTTGGGAATCAAACCCAAGGTGATGCAGGTGTGGAAATGTGGGGTGGGAGACATGGCCTGGCTGTGCTGTGCAGGGTGAGGGGAGCCCTTCCAGGCATGGCTTTGGCTCTGGATCCCCTCGTGGAGCAGCGGGATGGGGCTGGTACCACCGGGATGGGGCAGGTACCACCGGGATGGGGCTGGTACCACCGGGATGGGGCTGGTACCACCGGGATGGGGCTGGTACCACCGGGATGCTGCAGTTCCCTTCTCCCGGCCGGGGCTGCCGGGATAAATCTGCATCTCATTTGCATGACAGGCAGAAGGAACCTGTTTACTGAACCCCGAGCTGTGCCAGGTGTGCCAGGATATCCTTGGGATGCACTGCTGAGCCTCGGGGGATGCTGCTGGAATTGTGCTGCTTCCCCCTGCAGCCTGGGGCCACCAGAGAGCCCCGGGGGGATGCAGGGAATGCCCGCATGCAGCTGGAAGTCACGGAGGAACATTCTGGGCTTTCCTGCTGCTGCTGCTGTGGGTTTGGGATTGAAATCCGCCTGGGGAAGAGGTGCTGGGAGAGCTTGGATGGAGGAGGTGGGAGAGGAATGTGCTGAGGTGGATTCCCACCTTTAGGAGATGTTGGATTTCAGGGGGGGTTGGGGCTGACTCAGCTCTTTGGACCCATCGTGAGGCTGAAAGTTCCGTCGGGCTTCGGGAAGAACAAAAGCAAAGTTAATACTGAGAAATAAAAGACTGGATGGGAAGCATTGGCAGCAGTGCCTGGAATTGCTGGGATGTGGAAGAATCCTCATTTCTGGGAGCATCCTGGCTGTCAGCATGGAGCTGCTTGTGTTCAATTCAACAGCACAGGGTGGGAAGGGGTTTGGGGTTTAATAACAGGCAGAGGGATCCCTGCTTTCTGCTGAATGAAATCCTAACAGGCCTTGAGCAGTGCTGAGATCCTTTATTATGAATTATTATCCTCAATTCGCTGGGATTCCTCCCTGACCAGCCTTGGCTGTCGGGTGCAGCCAGCTGTGCCCTCCCTGGGCAGCTGGAGATCCCAGGGATTTTTATCCCTCCTGCAGCACAGAATGGCCACGGCAGAGCTGCTCTGTGTGTGAGTGCAAAGCAAAAGGAGAAAATCCTGAGAGGAAATAATGCACTTTAAACATACCTAAAGAGGGAAATGGCATGATTTGGATAATGACTGTAATTAATTAGAGTTTCTTAGGCAGCTTGCCGGGGTTCTGATGAGTGTTGGAGCCAGAGTGTGCAATGTCTGTAAAACCCCATCCCTGTGTCCACTCCATTAATGGCTTTACTGTTACCCACAGCCTATCAAAACCACCAACATTTCCATATTCATGTTACTCTTCTCCAGTCACTAACAGTCACTCTGTGACACTTTAAGCCTCAAGTTGTTTTTAGGTTTTCTCGCAGTGGAAAATTCGATTTTTTTTTTTCTTTACTTGCAGCATTGGCTTTCTCGTTAAATTCAGAAGATTTAAATCAATTCCAGCGTTGATACAATTCCTTGTCCAAGCATTTTTTTCCCACTTGGTTTTAGCCTTCGGGACAGGAGTGCTCCTGGAGTGGTTTGCAGGTGGCTCGTGGGGTGTTTTTGGCAGGAAGGTGTTGGGGAGAACAGAGCTCCCAGTGGCAGCTCAGCACCCACCTCACTGTGAGAAATCCTGCACAGAACTGCATCGATGCCTCTCCTGCCTCTTGCATTCCCGATTTTTTTTTTTTTTTTTTTTTTTTTTTTTTTTAATTTTTTTGGCCGTCCTGGGGAGATGATCCAGCCCAAACCCGCCCTGTCCATCCCTGCCTGCTCCTTCCTTGCCTTTCCTCCTTTTCTGAGTCCTTGAGTGCTGCTCGGTTTTGGGTGGTTCTGATTCTGTTCTGACAGATGTTTTTGGACAAAGGCCCGTGGGTCTGTGTCTCTCAGGGTGGTGTGAGCTGATCCATCCCCACGGCAGGGTGCAGGGCTCTGGCTTTGGGGGGGATGTGGGCTCAGTTCCTGCTCTTCCGTTCAATTCTGGAAGGAACTGAAGAAATAAATGTCCCTCGGGAGGTGTTTCCAGAGGTGATTTCAACACTTTGCTGGTAGGAATAATAATAACAGGAATAATAGGAATAATAATAATAGGAATAATAGGAATGATAGGAATAATAATAGTAGGAATGATAGGAATAATAATAATAGGAATAATAGGAATAATAGGAA
>NC_142249.1:41318925-41333925 GCF_052056855.1 Sturnus vulgaris
GGTCACCGAGTCCGACAGAACTGGGCTGTCTGTGCCAGGTTTGTTTATTCCCCTCTGGCCCCCTTGCCCCGCTGCTGAATCACTTGTTCTGAAGCAGAAGCAAAAGGGAAATCCTGCAGCCACTTCCCTTTTGCATCCCCTGCTTTCGGTGTCAGGTCACTCCTCGAGCATCCCCACGCCTCAGGCCCTTCCCAAAACTAATGATTCGTTCCCTCAGATTTATTTTCAAGCACAACAGTAGTTTTAATCACCTATTGTTGCTGTTGGACACCTTGGCTGTGTCACAGCAATCTTTGTTCATTGATCTATTTGGAGTGAAGCAGGATGTTAATGACGGCTTATCCTTTGTGGTGTAACAAGTACCTTTTACTAATCCAACACCGTAAAAATAATAAAAAAAAAAGTCCCCTTTTTCTCCCCCCACCTTCCCACCAGCCCCTAAAACAATCCCAGGCAGCGAGGGCAGTGTGCTGCTTGGGCTAAGGCTGGGCTGTTAGCTAAATTAAGCCATTGTGACTCAAAATCCTCCTTTAATAAGGTTCATGCTGTCTACAACTTCATCATTTTCTGCTGAATGATAATTACTTTATTCAATCATGTTCAAGGTTTTAGTGAAAGCTAGCATTGATTGATTAACTTCAATTACCATGCTTACATTTGCATAGATAAAAACTGCTTTTCAATTTGTGAGTGGCACGCTGGTGGAAACCCGGCGCTGGTATTTGCATTTCAATGTGGATAGTGAAGAATAAAGGTGGGAGAGAGGTCTGATCAGTGCTAAGCCCTTTCTGCTTCAGCGCTCGAGCATTTTTCCATAAACACTCCTGTTATGATGTTGGTTTGCTCTCGCCGCTCCGAGGGAAGCGGGAGCCTCCTGTTTACAAGGCTCGGTGACAACTGAACAGCGCGGGGCGAGCAGGGCTGGAACCGCGCAGGGAGGGAAGAACCCGGGCAAGTTGTTGGAACCATCCAGGGAAATCCTTCCCTCCTTCCCCAAACAAACCCACTAAACTCACTAAAGCTGTGCCAGCAGCCCCTCCCAGCCTCCTCCTCCTCCTCCTCCTCCTCCTCCTCCTCCTCCTCCTCCTCCTCCTCCTCCTCCTCCTCTTCCTCCTCCTCCCTGCCCAGGTTTGATGCGAAGGCTGCGAGAGGGATGAGCAGAGGAGCGAGAGCAGCCCTGGCTCTGCCTCGCCTGGGGATTTCACTGCCAGAGTTCGCTCCTGCCTCGGGGCCAGCACAGAGCGGAGCTGGGCAGCTCGTCCAGAAACTGCTCCCCCAAAATCTGCTCATCCTAAAACTGCTCATCCTAAAACTGCTCCCCAAAATCTGCTCCCCTAAAACTGCTCATCGTAAAACTGCTCATCCAAAATCTGCTCTGCTCACCCAAAAACTGCTCACCAAAAAACTGCTCCCCCTAAAACTGCTCATCCAGAAACTGCTCCCCAAAAACTGCTCTGCTCACCCAAAAATTGCTCCCCAAAAACTGTTCATCCAAAAACTGCCCATCCAAAACCTGCTCATCCAAAAACAGCCACGATCCAAGTTCGTGTCGGGTTTGTGCCCAGGTGTCCTGTCCTGCTGCTGTTCCCTCTCACCTGTCACCAGAATCAGGGGACACCCTTTCCTCTGGCCAGTGGGACAGCTCAGCTTCTCCAGGTGTTCAGCTCAGGTATCTCCATTGCCCAGCTCAGCTTCTCCAGGTGTTCTGTCAGGTTCTCCCTGTGCCCATCTCAGGTTCTCCAGGTGCTCAGCTCAGGAACTGGGGCTTGCTCAGGATTCCTGCTCCAGGCAGGATGAGCAGTTCTGTGCAAACCTTCAGAATCCACTTTAAATTATTTCACAGAGTCCCAGAATAGTTTGGGTTGGGAAGAACCTTTAAACCCCGCTCATTCCACCTCGGTCATGAGGAACTCACCCCATCAGTTCCCAGACCTGAGTGAGCTTTTGGCAGAAGGGCAGCTCAGGGCTTGGGGACTTGGTTTGGTTCTTTTTTTTTTTTTTTTTTTTTTTTTTTTTGATAGAAGAAAAGGAACTGATGTAATGATTTCCCTTAGATTTGCTCTGATTTATACCCAAATATAGCAAAGCAATTAAAAAAATAAAAATCAAACAACTGCAAAATTAAACCTTACTGCTCCTCCATTGAGCCCAGAGGGGGAGAGCTCTTGGCAGGGGATGGACACAACTTTGGCACCAACCCTGTACCAAAAACTTCATCCCAGCAGCCCAAAGGAATTGCTAGAACATTTGTTTTGCTTAGGTAACTTTTTAAAGTGGCTCCACTGCTCTGTGTCACAGCTCAGGAGGTTTGAAAACATTTCACATGGGACAAGAGATGAACAAGGGAAACAGTTTATTGTTACAAACTGGGGCTGAAATTGTAATGGGGATTGCATCTCCTTGGGTGGGGAGTTCTGGAATGTTCCGAATGAACTCAGGGAAAAATTCCCTCCTTGTTTCCTTGAATTCACTGCTCCTGGTGAGTGCTGGGCCTGTGGCAGCTGGACCCTGCCCTGCTGGGGCTCTTTGTCCCTTTTGTCCCCTGGAATGTTTGGGTTCCAGCAGACAGACAGACAGACAGACAGAACTCCATGCCAGGAGCCTCCCCATCCTCATCCCCACCACTGCACAATGGGAAGTCACCCGTTTGTTTTCCAGATCCTAATGCAACGGTTGCCATAAGAACACAAATTATGTGTACATTTTAATGCATCTATGCTTCATAATTATGCATGGTTGTGTGCTGTTATAATTGACATAAAATATAAAACAGGTCAAAGAGCAGCTATTAAAACTATTTTTCATTTTGCTTCCTGACAGCTCCCGACATCAATGCCGACTGCATTTAATAGGACCATACAGGGAATGCAAAGATAGTTATATAATTTCAACCGTATTAAAGCCTCCACAACTTGCAACCTAATTATTTCCTGCAGTGTCTTGTTGTGAGCTGCATTACTTTATTTGGAATGTGTTCGGCTTAAGATTAAACAATTGGGCTACATTAAATTAGCATGAAGGGGGAAAATCATAAAACTTTTGGATGTGTTTCATAGGGGTCACCCTGTTAGGTTAAGAATTATCCCAGGAGCAATGATTTTCTGCCACTCAAGATAAAAAACAACGTTAGAATTGCACTAATTCCATGCAGTTATTTTAATCACTGAAGTAAATTCTACCAAAGGCCTAAATTGTAGCTGTACCCTCTCTCTGATCACAGAACGTCAGAGACAATAAAAGGAGATTGAATACAAATTGATGAATTTGTAAGATCATAGAAAACCCCAGACTGGTTTGGGTTCAAAGGGAGCTCAAAGCCACCCATGGGCAGGGACAGGTCCCACTGTCCCAGGCTGTTCAATGCCAGTGTCCAGCCTGGCACTGATGTCCCTCCTATGGTCATGGGACCAAGGAGCAGGGCCCAGACTGGTTCCCCCATTACTGATCATCCTTTCCTTCTGCACTGGCCGAGGGCTCCCAGTGCCCTGTGCAAGGCTGGGTTTCTCTTGGAGTCTGTGCCAGGCTGCACTGTTTAATAAACCCTTTTAAAATCGGGTTTGATGGGGATGTCTGATGTGGGAAATGCCCCTGGTGATGTTCGTGTGAGCTCTGCTGCTCCTGCCCCACGGCCTCTGCCCATCCCAGGACAAGAGATCCCAGACTGGGGGGTGGGACAGGGAACCAGGGAATGCCCAGAGCTGGAAGGGACCCACAGGGGTCACCGAGCTCAGCTCCTGTCCCTGCACACACACCCCAACACTCCCACCACGACATCCTTCCCAGAGGTGATGAGCGTGACCCAGGGGAGTGGGAGCTGTGCTCTGTGGGGACAGAATGCAGCAAACCCCAGCTCCATCCTCACTGAGTCCCTACAAACCCCAGCTCCATCCTCACTGAGTTCCTACAAACCCCAGCTCCATCCTCACTGAGTCCCTACAAACCCCAGCTCCATCCTCACTGAGTCCCTACAAACCCCAGCTCCATCCTCACTGAGTTCCTACAAACCCCAGCTCCATCCTCACTGAGTCCCTACAAACCCCAGCTCCATCCTCACTGAGTTCCTATAAAACCCCAGCTCCATCCTGGCTGAATTCCTGCCTCTGGCTGCCTGGATGGGGCAGTGCTGGCAGCCCCTGGGGGATGTTGGCCCCCTGTGCCCCACAGACCCCAGGCAGGCTCGTGTGGGATTTTTCATGGCCTTGAGAAGCCCTCTCTGTTCTCGGTGCCTGCCTCGAGTCCAGCTCGGGGGTCAGGCTGAAAGTGATTGCCCGATCTGTGGGGAATGAGGAATGACACAGTCCCATTTCCCGAGGTGGAGGCAGCCCCAGGCCGGAGGGAACCATCACAGATGGCCTCGGTGGAGCTGGGCAGGGCTGGGGCTGCAGCCCAGGCTGAGTGTGCTGGCTGTGCAGCATGGAAAGCTCTGTCCTTCCACCTCTCTCCAGCTGCCCGAAGGTCTTCTCTTCCCTGGAGACATCAGTTCTGTTCCACTGTCACTGCCTCAGGTTGCATTTGGGTTCTTGCTCCTGGTGATTTGCCTTTCCATGCCCGTTTTCACAGGACATTCCCCATTTTGCTCTTTTCCCAGACAATAATGATGAGTCCCAGAGTCCCAGCTTTGCCAGATCCAAGGTGGGTTCCCTCTCTCCTGCCAATCCTGAGGCTCTTCCCAAAGTCACAAAATGATGGAGTTTGGAAAATCCCTCCCAGCCCATGGAGTCTCAGCTGTGCCCAATCCCCACCCTGTCCCCAGAGCTCTGGGTGTCACCTCCAGGAATTCCTGGGACACTCCAGGGATGGGGATCCAAACCCCCCTGGGCACTTCCAATCCCTGAGCCCCCTTTCCATGGGGAAATTCCTGCTCTGCCCACCCTGAGCTCCCCTGAGCCCTGTCCCTGTTGCCTGGGACAAGATCCCAAATCGCCTGGGCTGTCCCCTCCTCTCCAGAGCCTTTTCCTGCAGTGCCCCAGCACCAGGAGCCTGAGCCCAGCTAAGCCACCTGGCAGGTTTGTGCTAAGCTGGGCTTGGGCTGTTCCATCCTCCAGCACAGCTTCACACCCCCAATGCTCTGAAGCGAAGATGGAGAAGCACATAAAAGCTTCGGATCCCATTAGTGTAAAATGTTTCAGAAAAGTGTTGAGCTAGGTAATTACCTTAATCCAGCTGCAATGGCTGGGCACAGCACACATCAGATGAGCATCCAGAGCCAGATTTGAACACGCACTCAACCCGAACAGAATTAGCTCAGCAATCGTGGCCCCGATTTCTTAATTAGTTCTCGGTGACAAGAACATTTAATGTTTGCAAAAGTCAAGTGCAAATTCTACAAGTGACCCAGTTTGGGGAGGCTCTGGAGGGTGCCCTGAGCCCGGGGCAGACCCTGCTGGCCCAGGGGCTGCTGTCCCTGAGCCCTCTCAGGGTCCCCTTCAACTTCTACAGCCCCACAATAAAAAGTAATGGTATGATTAACTTCAGAGTAATAACCCATTGCATTCAAAATACACATTTAACTCTAATTCTCACTGAACTACACAGAAGCTGAAAGTATAATGACCTTTCCCAGGCAGCTGATGGCACAGTTTAGTGCACTGTAATCAGCTCCCTTGGTTTATCTGGGGTTTATAAAGTAGATGGGATTCGTGAAAAAGCACCGTGGTCACTTAGCAATTGTTTAATTTCTGTAACACTATTTTTTGAGTTAGAGAATTATTGTTTTCCAGTAGTGTTAAATATTTATGCGATGCAATTGAGACTCCTGGCACAGGGCACGCTCCTGTTAAGCTCACAAATTAATAACTTACTGAAAAAAAAAATGGAAACACAAAATATCATTTCGAGTGTGAGAGGCGACTCCTCAGGCTGCAGAACACCGGAGGTTTTGTGCTCCTGCAGAGATGCACAAACTCTTGCACACGATCCCGGCCTTGCTGCCGTTGGGTTTGGCCCCTCTTGGCTGGGACAGACGTGTAAAAACTGGAGCTCTCTTGAGAATCTGCCCTGCTCCTCTGCCAGCTGGGGAGAGAGAACGGCAGCAGCAGCAATCGCCTCCCTCGGGGCTGGAGCCTGTGCTGGTGGCAGCTGCCGTGTCCCGGCAGACACTGCCCTGATGCAAGGAAAGATTTCCAGAGGGCACCTTCTCTTAAAAAAGAAAAAAAAACCCAAAACTTCTAGAGCTGGATACTTTGAGAAAGACAGTAAATGTTGCAGGGGGCAGGAAAAGGGAAAACTTCTAAGATGTGAGTAGGAGAATAAAATCTAATTTGTATCATCTCCCCTATTCTTAGGATTTTCCAGATTTAGAGAAATCAGGAGAAACCCAGCCCATGGCACGACGGGCTGCAGGGTGAGGAGTGCAGGGGAGGGATGGAGTGGGCTGGGCTTTGTTAGGACTGGATGGAGCTGGGCTGGGCTTTGTTAGGACTGGATGGAGCTGGGCTGGGCTCTGTCGGGACTGGAGCTGGGTTAAGTTGGGTCAGGCTGCCCTGGGGTGGGGTTTGGGGGTTTTTGGGCTGGGCTCTGTGGGTGGCTGGACAGGGATGATGAGAAGTCAGGGGTGAGAGCTGAGCCTGCAGCAAAGCCAGCGTGACCCTGCCAGCCTCGGTGGGGGCTGCTGCCCCGAGGGCAGGCCTGGCATCCCAGCACACCCCAGCACACCCCAGTACATCCCAGCACATCCCAGTCTATCCCAGCACATCCCAGCACATCCCAGTACACCCCAGCACACCCCAGCACACCCCAGCACATCCCAGCACACCCCAGTACATCCCAGCACACCCCAGTATATCCCAGTACATCCCAGTACACCCCAGCACATCCCAGCACATCCCAGCACATCCCAGCACACCCCAGTACATCCCAGCACACCCCAGTATATCCCAGCACATCCCAGTACATCCCAGCACACCCCAGCACACCCCAGCACACCCCAGTACATCCCAGTACATCCCAGTATATCCCAGCACAGCCCAGGCACAGCCCAGCACACCCCAGCACATCCCAGCACATCCCAGCACATCCCAGTACACCCCAGCACACCCCAGTACATCCCAGCACATCCCAGCACACCCCAGGCAGAGCTCTGGTCCTGCAGACGTTCCTGCTCCCATCGCCCATCTGGAATTTCCAGTGACAAAGCAGAGGCAGCACTGGGTGAGCTGGGAGGGCTGGCTGAGGCCAGGAGATATTTTATTTTATTTCATTTTATTTTATTTATTTAGCGTGGTTCAGCATTTCTGCCAGTAGCCTTGGGCGCTGGGCCTGGCACTGGAATTGGTGCTGCCCACAGGGGTGGGTGTGTGCTGGGAGCTCGGGGCTGCCCTCCCTGCACCCCCGGTGCTGCAGGTGAGAGCACACACCTGGCTGCTGCAGCTCTGCCCGGTGCCTTTTGTGCTCCCCCATCAGCCCTGGCCTCACCCTGCCCCGGGAATGATGACATCTTTTGTCAAAGACATCTTCCAAAAATAAAACCACCACAATTCCTGATGGGTAAATTCGATTGTCTGTTAAAGTAATATAAGAGTGGTGCAATCTTTGCCTCTGTGACCCCTCTCATTTCCTCTGGGGTTTAAGTAGAGGGCTCCAATTTAAACCCGTTATTCTCTGGAGGCAGCTCCCACCCTCTGAGCCCGGCCCTGTAATTTAACCCTTGCTGGGCCGGCTCTGCATCCCCTCCTGGCTCAGAGGAGCTGGGGCTGCTCTGCCTCCTGTGTCTCCCCTGTCAACCTCTTACCTCACCAGATAATCAGCATTTGTTGTTTTTAGCAGAAACTTGGGTGTATATTGGTTTTTAGAAGAAAAATGGCACCTGAACTTCATCACCAAAGGAGCCCTTAGGGATGCACAGGTACTGGTGCTTGACACCAGTGAGGATTTAGGGCTGGATTTGGGCACGGGCCCTGGTGCTGGGCTGGGCTGGGGGTTTAGGAGGGGCTGGAGATGAGATTGGAGCTTCACACATTTTACAGGGCCCAGGGAACCTCCAGCACCAGCCCCAGGGGATTTCCCTGGCAGTGCAGCTTCGGATGGTTCTGCAGCATCTTCCATTCTTGGGCAAGAGGTGAGGAGAGTGCCAAAAAAAATCCCACCGCCCTCCTGAGTGGGCTGTGCAGTGATCAGTCCCCAGGCTGGTGCCCAGCAATGGGCAGCCTCTGGAGGCAGGAGCTGATCCCTTCAATCCCGAGGTTTCCCAGCCCCTGTGCCCTGGTGCCACATCCCTGTTCTGGGGTTTGTGGGGCCAGGCTGGGACTGTCACACTGGTCTGGGTCACAGGGGGTCACCTTCAGCTGGTGGCTGGAGCCACACAAAGTTCACTTCTGCCTTTTCCAGCCTCTCATTTCCCCTCACTGACCCTGGCCCCCACGGCACTGCCACCAACCCTGGCGACCTCCCTGTCCCTGTCCCCACTTCTCCATCAGCCCCGTGGCTCCTCCAGGCTGGGGGACAGGAAAATCCCCTCCAGGAACCCCAGACTTTGGGAGCTGCTGCTCTCTCTGGGTGTGCCCATGGCACAGCATCCTGCAGGGACCCTGCTGGGGACACAGACAGGCAGCTCTTCCCAGAGGTGAAGAATGCCCAGGGGGGTTTGGATCCCCATCCCTGGAGGGGTCCCAGGAATTCCTGAGGTGGCACTCAGAGCTCTGGGGACAAGGTGGGGATTGGGCACAGCTTGGACTCCGTGACCTTGGAGGGTTTTCCAGCCTCGGTGATCCTGGAATCCTGGGGGAGGTCACTTCTGGTGGCCAGGTTTAACAAACCCACATCAGGTCGGGGTGAAAGCACCAACCATGGCCTCCCCCACTGTGCTGGCAGTGTCCCCTGTGTCCCCCCACTGCAGGGCACAGCCCTGAGTGCCCTCCAAACAGCTCCTGCTTTTGGGGACAACTTATAGACTCGAATATTAATAATGTAATTAGCTACAAATTAGTTCTGAAGGTTTTGACCTGCTGAAGTTGATGGCAAGTTCTCCCCTCACTCAGCGGCCACATCCAAAGATGTCCCATGGTGTTTGAACGGGTGACACTGTGAACCACAACCCTCCAAAGCAAAGGAGTGTGGGGCAGCACAGAGCTGTGCCACCTGTGCTGGGAAAACAAATAAATAATAAAAAATAAATAAAGGGAGTTTCTGCACACAGCTAACCATTGCTGGGGTTGGTGTTCCAATGCACTCAAACTGTGCTTTGTTCTGAGCCAGAGCTGGCACAGAACTGCCAGGGCAGGACCAGGGGGAGGGAAAATCCTGATTTATTGTGCTCGTTCAACTCCTGTGTCCTCACAGCCCGCAGAACCTCCTCTCTTCCACAAAGCAAAAAAATAAAAAAAAAAAAAAAAAGAGGAAACCCAGCATCTGAGGGTTGTTTTCCCACAGCGAATCACTGGGGAGACACTTTGGAGCACTCTTGTCAAACACAATCTTGATTGCGTTGCAGAGTGTCTGCAAGGTCTGCCCGGCTAGAAAAAATACAGAATAATCTGATTTTGCCACAGCGTTATGATAAAACAAATTCAGATGGAAACTCAACCTCCTCCCCGCAGCCTCACTCAATTCCCTCCTGTCCTGTCGACATTGTCGCTGTGAGAAGTTGTGCTGAGTGCAGATAACTCGTCACTGCTCGGCCCGGGTTTGTTCCGAGCCTTTTCCGTGCGGAGCTGCCGGGGAGCTCCTTCCCCTGCTTCGGCAGGTGAGTGACAGTCGGTGACAAAGCTCCCCCTGTGTGTGCTGCACGTTGCCATGGCACTGAGACTTCTCCACCAACAGCCATAAACAAACCGCATTCAGAAGAACAAAACCCAAACAATCCCTAATTAAATTAAAATCTGGATGCAAAAATGCTGTTTTCTCTGGGAGTGTTGTTCCATCTCTCCGGAGCTGCTGCCGTGCCTGCCCCGACACTGCTGTCACCCATCCCTCACTCCAACCTCTGACCCTGTGTTTCCTCAGCCGCTTCTGATCCCCATCTGCACTTGCTCAGGAGGTATCAAGTTTTCTATAAATAAATCAAATTCTCTCTGCTTCGGGGTAACACACGAGAGGGCGAGAGGAAACAGCCTCAAGTTGTGCCAGGAGATGTTCAGGTTGGATGTTAGGAAGAATTCCTTCATGGACAAGGTTTGCCAGCTCTGCTCTGCCCGGGGCAGGGGGGGATCCCCATCCCTGCAGGGATTTAAAGCCCTGTGGATGTGGCACTTGGGGACACGGGGCAGTGCTGGCAGAACGGCTGGGATGGTCTCAGAGGGATTTTCCAACCCGAACCATTCCACGACTGTACCCGAGACCCCGCAGCATCCCAGTGACCCCTCCCTGTCCCTTCACCCTCGCCCAGCTCGGAGCTCTGCCTCTGAAGATCATTAATCATAGATTTAATTTAATGACAGCTGGGTCGTGTCCTGCTAACTAAGTACACCTTGTTTGCCTCAAAATGCTAATGGCTCCTGTGAATCATTAATGAGGGACAATTGGTACGGAGCCTAATAATCGTGTGTGGTCTAGTTACAGATTTATTCATAGGAACCCGAGGCCTTTGTCATGGTAAAGAGCAGCGAAATCAGGTTGTGCAGAGCAGCTCTGGTGGCACCAGCTCCGAGTGTGTGCACATCAAAGCAGCTGGGGCACAGCTTTCCTGGAAACACCGGAGATCTGTGTCACATCTCTCGCTGGGGATTAATAACACTCTTCTGTTCAGGTCATCCCGCTGCTTTCAGTGGGAATATCAGAGAAATCCCCTATTTGTCAGCGTGGACAGGGTCTGTGCCATGCTGGGCATCCGTGTGCCAGGGGCATCTGCTGCAGAGGGGACACGACAGGGGGGGCCTGGGACCCCCAGTGCTGCCAGTGCCAGGGGCTGACACCCCCGGGCAGCCTCGGCAGCTCCCGGTGAGGCTGTGCCTTCTCTGCTGGGAATATTGGCAGAAAAGTCGGAAAGGTTGGTGTAAGAGCCAAAACGAGGGATGCAGGACTCCAGACTGGCACTTTTAATGCTGTTCATTGTATCCAGATAATACAGCAATTTATTTATTATTTAAAATGCTGTACATTGTATCCAGATTATACAGCAATATATTTATTATTTTACATACTGCTGGTTGTATCCAGAGGATTCAGCAATTTATTTATTAATTAAAATGTTGTTTATTGTATCCAGAGGATTCAGCCATTCCCGGCTCCGGGGTGACAGAGCCCAGCCCACAGGTGTCAGCCACACCTGTAGGATCATCTGAACCCCTCCAGTTGTGCTTACAATGCATTCCAGACTTTTCTTTTAATCCCTAACAACCAATCCACGCCTTTCCTCTCACCTCCAGCCTGTCCTAACTGCTGACATTTCCATATTCACGGTGCTGTTCTCCAGTCACTAACAGCCCTGTGGGACACTTTAAGCCTCAAGTTGTTTTTTCAGTTTTCTTGCAGTGGAAAATTCTGAGATCTTTTCTCTACTTCCAGCATTGGAATTCTCGTTTGCCTGTGGAATCTTTTCTCTTGGTACAAACATTTTGTGGTTTTGGTGGGTTTATCCTTTGCTCTGAGCCATGCAAACCCTTCCAGCTCCCACCCTGACACAGCCTTGGGCTCCTTGGTTACCCAGGAAAACTGGCTCAGCAATTCTTGTCTCCTGCATCAAAACTTGCTTTCATTTCTATTCCTTCTCCAGATTCTACATCCAAAGATCTTTCTGTTACACACACACAGCTGTGAGACCTCCCTGTCCCATCCCAGTCCCATCCCAGTCCATCCCAGTCCATCCCAGTCCATCCCACCATTCTGTTCTGTGACCTCGGAGCTCTCCAGCGCTGGGGGCAGCTCTGTGTGCAGGGTCCTGGCAGGGGTGTAGTGTGTGTGTGTGTGCCTGCCCAGGGCTGACTCCACCCAGCATTAACCCTTCCTGCTCCTGCTCCCCACGGGAAATCCGAGGCTGCTCCGCTCCCGGGAGGGTCATCAGCCAAATCCCCATTGACTCCAGGGCACCAGGATGGGACTGCAGTCTGCAAAGATGAATTTTCTGGGAAGTTTCCAGAGCGGGGTGTGTTTGTGAGAGTCGGAGGGCTGTGGCTGTGGCAGGGCTGTGTCCCTGCTGGGACAGGAGCATCCCTGACACCCCTGCTCGGGCAAAGCTGCCTGCAGCCTGTAACAGCACTGAGAGTTTGCAGCACTCCATCAGGGCTTTGTCTCTTCTGCCTTCTCTCAGGGCCAGGATTAAAAAATACACGAAGGAAACAAATTTTCTTGTGTCCAGGCTTGGTTGTCTATTAAATCTTATCTAAAGGACAGAGTTCTGCAACACTTCAAGCCACCTGCTAGAAGAGAGCAAAATGGAGACAGACCCAGGTGCCACAAGGTCTGTAGCAGCAGACCCATTCAAATTGGCAAATCAAAACTGTAACATTATTGGTGCATTGGCCAAAAATTCAAATTAAACCAAGACAGTCTCTTAAAGCTAAACAGCCCAATAGAGAATTAACACCTATTTATCCTTTAAACCCAATAATTAAATTCCCATGACCCTCAGTGTGACACAGGCTGTCCAACCAGAAACTGCTGCCTGAAACCATGAAGAAAAAGGAAGATGAACACTGAAAGGGACAAGGCCCAGAATCCTCTATGCTGTGTAGTAGTGTCATTGTACAGGGTAAATTAAGAGTGTAAGTGTTGTAATAGAAGCAGATGTGGGTACATGTGACAATACTGGATAAAAACATCCACAATGAGGCAGAATTAAGTAAAGGTGATAGATTAGAAAAATAAAATAAACTTCGTGGCAACTTTCCATTGGATTAAAATGTTCTATATGGCCTTGGAATGAAGGGGCTCCAGGAGAGCTGGAGAGGAAATGAGGGATTGGTGTTTCCAAACAAGCTGTGAGTGGATCAAACCAGCACTAAGAGATCAAAGAAACAATGGGAAGGATTCCAGTGATGGGTGAATGGAATAAAAAGAGATTTGCCTTTACAAACAAACTGCAGCTTTGCTGAGAAATGGAATTGGGCATTGAAAGGAGCAATGGGGAAAAGCCATGAATTCCATAGGAATTAAAAATGCCAAGGGAGGGTTGTACATTCGAGGGGAATCTCAGGGATCAGGGTTTGGGAAGTCTGGGCCTCTCCAGTCCCTCAGCAATGGGGAAAGAGAGAGGGAAATTGGGATAAAAAGGGAGGGGAGTCCTCCAAAAATGGGAGAGAGCCCAGGGGAATGGCCCATGGGCTCTGCCTTTATTCCATACAGGAAAAGGACTCCTCTGCCTCCTGTTGGGACACCAACCTCTGCTCTCTGTAAATTCATTTTCCTGACAAGAGCAAAGGGGATTTTTGGAGCAGGGATCACCAGCCCGAGGTGCCACCCTGCACCAGGGGGCTGAAGCACAGAAAAACTCTTTATAACCCCCAAAATAAGTTATAAGAGTAGGTTCTGTATTTATTCAGCCCTCAGGTGCAGTGCTGTGCCTCCAAAAACATGCACACCTCTGGTGACCTGTGCCTTCTTTTATTCTTTACAAACTAGCATTACACAATACACCCAATACATATTTATTTTTTAAATATGCCTGTTCCCATTTCATATTAAAATTAGCTTTACACATTTTTGTAGTTGTGCATAGGTTTTTTTGGGTTGTTTTGGTTGTTGACCCATCCCAGGTCAGAATTTTTGTGTTTCCACCCAGGTGAGAAGAGCAGATTTGGTTTTCCTGTGGCTGAGCTGGGGCTTGAGGCTCTGCTGAGCTCAATGAATGCTCAGGAAAACCAGTGAATAGGAAAATAATGGAGTGACCCAGGATTTATAGCACAGCTTCGAAACATCCCAATAAATTCCAGGGTCCTCTCTGCATCAAGGGTGAAGTGTTTCAAGGAATCCGAAGTAGAAATCATGTTCTTAAAAATCTGCTGTTTCTCTAAATAATCAAAATTCTTCTTTTTCAATTATGCAAATTAAAGTTGCTGAGGAACAATTGCTTGATTAGACCAGTTGGTACTGACCTAATAAATTATTTTGAATATTTTTCACAGGAAATTGATTTAATTGAAGCTTTTGTTAGCCCCTGCAAATGCACTCAGTTCATGCCACAGCACCCAGGAATTTATAAATGGGCTTGGAATGTTGTTCAGGCACCAGAAAATAAACCTCCGAGCTATTTACTACCTCCATGATATATAAAGTTTGCAGTTTTGATTTTGTGTGATTATGTTCAGCAATGGTGACCTTTAGAGGCAACAATATTGAAGTGTAATGAGGAGATGTTTGATCACTGGTGTACAATGAGGAGTTGGCGTGACTTCTCCATTCCTTCCTGGAATCTGTGAAATCCAGCTGACAGGCTTTAACCTTTAGACTGCTGAGGGCTGAAAATGTGCAGGGATTTAGCCTGTTTATACACCAGGGTGGCTAGATGAGATTTTATATCATTTCTTCCGTCCCTGCATGCGGGGACATTGTGCGTTTAATAACGGCCACCGCTGGCCGATATTGTGCTGGGCAGGGGCTGGGTCTGTGTGGGCTCTGCCCGCCCCATCCCACAGCCCTGGGACTCGCTGGGCACCTCCCTGTCCTTCCCTGCATCCTCAGCAGGCCATGGCACAGGGCTCAGCATGCATCCCTGCATCCCTGCATCCCTGTATCCCAGAATTCCTGTATCCCTGCATCCCTGCATCCCTGTATCCCTGTATCCCAGAATTCCTGCATCCCTGTATGCCTGTATCCCAGAATCCCTGTATCCTTGTATCCCTGCATCCCTGTATCCCTGCATCCCAGAATTCCTGTATCCCAGAATTCCTGCATCCCTGTATGCCTGTATCCCTGTATCCCTGTATGCCTGTATCTCAGAATTCCTGCATCCCTGTATCCTAGAATCTCTGCATCCCTGGATCCCTGTATCCTTGTATCCCTGCATCCCAGAATTCCTGCATCCTTGTATCCCTGGATCCCAGAATCCCTGCATCCCTGCATCCCTGCATCCCTCTATCCCTCTATCCCTTCATCCTCACCAGGCCATGGCACAGAGCTCCAGATGCATCC
>NC_142249.1:41338925-41401425 GCF_052056855.1 Sturnus vulgaris
ATATAGATATAGATATAGATATAGATAAAGGTATTTTCTAATGGTATAGATACATACACAACAAACACCAACAGACACCAACAGTGACAAACAGACACCAACCAACACCAACAAACACCAACAGACACCAACAGGCACCAACAGACACCAACAGACACCAACAGACACCAACAAACACCAACAGACACCAACAAACACCAACAGACACCAACAGACACCAAAAGACACCAACAGACACCAACAAACACCAACAGACACCAACAGACACCAACCAACACCAACAGACACCAACAGACACCAACAAACACCAACAGACACCAACCAACACCAACAGACACCAACAGACACCAACAAACACCAACAGACACAGACACCAACAGACACCAACAGACACCAACAAACACCAACAGACACAAACAGACACCAACAAACACCAACAGACACCAACAGACACCAAAAGACACCAACAGACACCAACAGACACCAACCAACACCAACAGACACCAACAGACACCAACCGACACCAACAGACACCAACAGACACAAACAGACACCAACAAACACCAACAGACACAAACAGACACCAACAAACACCAACCGACACCAACAGACACCAACAGACACCAACCGACACCAACAGACACCAACAGACACCAACAGACACCAACCGACACCAACAGACACCAACAGACACCAACAGACACCAACAAACACCAACAGACACCAACAGACACCAACAGACACCAACAAACACCAACAGACACCAACAGACACCAACAAACACCAACAGACACCAACAGACACCAACAAACACCAACAGACACCAACAGACACCAACAAACACCAACAGACACCAACAGACACCAACAAACACAAGCTAACACTGCAATGGGGACCTTGCTGCCATTTCCATCACCCTGCGCTGCCAGTGCCACCCCCGGGCATCTGCCACATCCTGCTGGTATCACCATGCCCTGCTGGCACTGCCATGTCCTGAGGGCACTGCCGTGTCCTCCTGGCACTGCCATGTCCTCCTGGCTCTGTCACTGGCTCCTCCTGGCTCTGTCACTGTTTCCTGGTGGCAGGCAGGGCACAGATGCCGAGCAGGGATGTGCTGAGCACACCAACAGCAGCGGTGCACATTTGGGATGAGCACATCCCATCCCCTCGGGGTGCTGGCAGCTCCCAGAATTCCCAAAGCTGGGTGTGGGAGGCACTGGGCAGCACCGAAATCCCGCTCCAGCCTGGTGCCAGGAGCAGCAGGGATCCCCCTCAGCCACCCCCGTGTGCCAGGACTGGGACATGGGGCAGCTCCAGAGGTCACACCGAGCTCCCTCTCCTCCCAGCTCGGAGCCCTTCTGCCTCTGCCCACCCTAAGCTGGGCTTTTTTTCCTCAGCAGATATTTTAGGACTTAGTTGAAATCAAATACAAGTTTTTTTAATCTAGTCTAAACCTACTAAAACATTCACTACTCTTACTGCCTAATACATTTATTCATGGCCTATATATATTCTCCACTATAACTAACCTCTTTTTTCATGTCTTCATTTTTAATAATATTGCTTATGTGAAAATTGCTGGATAAATTATTCAATTCTCTCCATAATCCAGTATATCTGCAGTAAAACTGCTAACCTGGCTCTGCCAATGCATTCATAATAATTTCGGTTATTTGTCTGTGTTCCTCCCCTCCCTCCCTTCCATCCATCCCCCCTTGGGCTTTCCCCCACCATGGAGAAGTATTTTGCTGTTCTGTGGTGAAGAGAGGGTTCCATGTCACCACACAAGTCAACACAGATTTCACACGGAATTTCATGCAGGCATTTACCTGTGGGGTGAGCAGGATTATTAATTACTCCCACAATCAGCAGTGCACAAAGTCTGACCTCCAGCCACAGAAGTGCCTGGTTTAGGGGCCAGCAGCCAGGGCTGGGGTCAGCCCCAGGATGGGGTGTGAGTGAGGTGATGCCCCTGAGGAGGAGCAGTTCTGGTGGGAGCCCCCAGGCTCTGTGCCCACGGGAGGGTGCCCAGAGTGGGACAGAACTGGAACTGGAAATGTCCCAGGCCAGGCTGGATGGGGCTTGGAGCAACCCAAGGGGTCCCTGCCCGTGGCAGGGAGTGGAAGGAGAGGAGCTCTGATGTCCTTTCCTGCCCGGCCAATTCCGTGCTCTGTGATTCCATGATCCTGTGGAAGCAGGCTCACACCAAATGCTGATCCAGGAGGAGGAAACCTCTCTCTGTGGGGTGTGCAGGACCCTCTGCCAGCTGGGAAGGAGCATCCCCCTCTGCTGGGGTAGCAGGGATGGGACCACGGAGGGAAGAGATGATTTGGGCTCTCGAATATTAAAATATTTGCAGCGCGTTTGTGCTGCATGTGGCCCGACCTCAGCACACACGGTGAAAATTAAAACCAAAATCAAGTGCCTCACCCCCTTTCCCCAGGGCTGGGTGTGCCTCTGTCACACCCCAAAACCCACCTCACCCTTCCCTCAGCATCCCCCCTCGTTCAGAGACACCAAACTGCAGCAACAGAGCCATTGGAATAAAAAAGGGGCAAATAAAACACTGAGCCTCAGTTTGATCTAACTCAACCTTTTCAAATGACTACACTAATTTTCGACATCTGAATTTAACTGTGTGTTTGCCCCCCTATAAACAGGACGAATAAACACTATATCATTTTTACACTTGAACTGTATTATGATTTTAATGCAGGCTCAGGTGAGATGAGGTCAGAGGATACAATTAAATGGATCTGGTACCATCTGGAGATTAGGGTCTCTTTAACCATGCTTGGGTGATTTATCCATCAGCAACTCATGTAGTGCTTCATAAAAAGTGGTATCTGTTTTAAAAGAAGATATTAAAATACAGCATATTTTTAAAATTAGAGAACTAAAACATTATGTACTTGCAGGCAGGCAGTTTATTTCTTAACCACTGGAACAGAAATTCCAGAGTGGGAGTAAATGTCCCGATGCGAGTTCCCCGTGTTTGTTTGTGCAGGGACAGGAGGAAACACCCAGAACACCCCAGGGCAGCTCCAAGGGCTCCCAAATCCCCCAGGGGAGCCTCCCCTCCTGCCACCCCACTCCTGCTGCCCCACGGCCCCTGGGAGGGCCCAGCCAGGAGGGAGCAAACAAAACTTGGGAGCCTCCCACCACCTCCTACCGCCTGTAATAGTCCCTGGCATTCGCCACAATTTATTCTGTAATAAAACAAAATGGGTGCAAAATCAAATATTTAAAGTGTCAACTTCCAAAGCGAATGAGTGGCTAAAACTCGGTTTAATAATTGATCCATCAACGTGCAGATCAAAGGTAAGGCCAAAATTAAACAATTATTTTTCAGAAATTATATTTGATTAAAAATTTCCTGAAAGAAAAACAATTCAGCCATTCTTGTGGACAGTAATTTATACAGTTTAGTGATCCTGCTGTCAATAATATACAAATAGCACTAATATATTACTATAATGCTTCATTTTCATTAAGACATCTGCCAAGTTCTCAAAAACCTTTTCCATTTGGGACTTGACTTATAATTGCATAATCCCTTGGGGGAGTTTCAATATTATTTTAATCAATTTTAACCACAATACACAATATGGATGATTACATTGCAATGTCATTTCCAAAGTTACTTTCCCCCATTACTCATTCGCATGGGGAGAGGACACTGGAGGGGCTGGTGAGAGATTTTCTGGTGGGAAACAAATGACAGGGACACAGAATGAATTTCTGCCCCTTGCAGAAGAACGACAAGGCCAATAAATATGAATTTACACGAACTGAGGGTCTGCAGGGGGTGTTGCTGCCGCCCCTGGCTCTCCCAAACAACAGCAGCTGCTTTTTGCAGATCCTCCCTCTTCCCTCTTGCCTGCCCTTCCCGGCAGCTCAGCTCGTACCTGAGCAGGTGTGGATGAGGCACAGCTCACCGCTGTCCTCAGCAGCCCATCCTGCCCCCAGAGAGGCCGGGCTCTGCTCTCTGCTTCTTCTGCCACCCTCTGCCAGTGCCACCTCCAGTGACACGCTCTGGAACCCCTCCATAGGCTGCTGTCACCTCCTCCTGCCCCAGCCCCGGGGTTTCCTACATCCCCCACATCCTGAACCTGCAGATGACCCACTGAGGAGAGGGTCTGGAGGGGTCTGGGGGGGTCTGGGGGGGTCTGGGGGGGAGGGACACGAGGGTCTGGAGAGGACAAGGAGTCCACAAAGGTTTGGAGGGGACCAGAGGTCCATAAGAGTCTGGAAAGAACCAGGGGTCCACAAAGGTTTGGAGAGGAACTGGGGTCCCCAAGGGTCTGGAGAAGACAAGGGATCCCCAAGGATGCCCCAAAGGACTGGGGGGGACTCTGGGTCCCCCAGATGTGGGGAGGTTGGAGAATGGAGACAAAGCACATGGAGGGCAGCACGGGCAGGCTTTGGGGTGCAGGGTTTGAGGTTCAGGGTTTGTGGTTCAGGGTTTGGGGTGTCAGGTTTGGGGTGCAGGTTTGGGGTGCAGGGTTTGGGGTGTCAGGTTTGGGGTACGTGGTTTGGGGTGCAGGTTTGGGGTGCAGGTTTTGGGGTGGCAGGTTTGGGGTGCAGGTTTGGTGTGGCAGGTTTGGTGTGGCAGGTTTGGTGTGGCAGGTTTGGGGTGCAGGTTTGGGGTGCAGGGTTTGGGGTGGCAGGTTTGGGGTGGCAGGTTTGGGGTGCAGGTTTGGGGTGCAGGGTTTGGGGTGTCAGGTTTGGGGTGGCAGGTTTGGTGTGGCAGGTTTGGGGTGCAGGTTTGGGGTGCAGGGTTTGGGGTGTCAGGTTTGGTGTGGCAGGTTTGGGGTGTCAGGTTTGGGGTGGCAGGTTTGGGGTGGCAGGTTTGGGGTGGCAGGTTTGGGGTGCAGGTTTGGGGTGCAGGGGGAAGCTGGGTGCCCAGGTGTGCTGCTCCCACACGTGTTGAACACGCAGAGCCCGGCGCTGCCCGACCCTGCCGATATTACAGCGGTAATATTTCCACAAGCATGACCTCCTCCGGATCTGGGTCTCCAATATCCTCTGAGCAAACACGCTCTCCTCCCCGGCAGGCTGCAGATATCTTCTTCCCAGCTGTTTTTCCCTGGTGATGCTGTTCCTTGGTACACGTTGTCCTTTCGGCTGCGGTGTGTGACGCACGCACGGCACGGACGGGGAGGTGACAGCTGGGCTGGCACTGCTGCCACCGAGGGGAGGCAGTTTCCTCCTGAACGCTGGGCTTCAGCCCACGAGCTGCCCCATCCCTGCTCCCTGGAGGCGCAGCATGGCCACAGATACACCCCCAAAAAAATCCCCTTTTTACACCAAGCCAGGGCTCTGAGGACGGGTCCCCTCCAAATGAGGCTTGTGAGATGGGATGAGCAGCTCGGGGTGCCCATCCAAACCCCCGGAGATGCTCTGCCTGCTCCGGAGCCTTCACAGCACAAAAGGCAAAGTCTCAACCGCTTAATAAACATGGAAAAACCTTCCGTAGCCAGGCAGAACCACAGAGAAAAATCATTAAAAAGTCATTTCCACCAAATGGCTGTTTTAAAAAAACATTTCCAAGCCCTACCTATAGCACTTTGCATAATTCCTGCCTGTTTATGAAGATGAAATCCCCGAGCAGTCTGCGCTCCAGCCCATATGGCGGCGGCTGTGATATTTGGCGGAGTCGGGAGGGAAATGTGGTGCTGCTAATTTGCCTCTGGGCCCCTGGGGCCACCAGGGCTGGAGCCACAGGAGGGACAGAGAGGGACAGCACCAGCCCGGGGTGGGACAGGGAATGATGACCAGGGGACACAAACAGCCCGCAGAGCACCCTCAGCCAGGTGCCACTAAAAGGGTTAAAGAAGTTTTGTCTGCTCTACTCCACGAGCCCTGCCAGCGGAATGCATTTTGAATCCCTGTTTAAAAGACATGTAATTGCCTCAGATTCTTTATATTATCATAACTCTTCAAAATTGATTGGTTTTAGGTTTATGGAAAAATATGCAAATGCTCAGGGAACGACACACATTCCTCATTGTGGGTATAAAAGTAGTTCACAGAGAATCCGACTGATTGAGTTTGATTACTGAACAAAATCTAATTATTTGAGATACACGTCCGGGCTTTTCTGGAGAGGCAGGCTGAAGAGAAGAAATATTTGGGATATGAGAGTGTTGTTTGCCCGCTCAGATTTGTTTATTCACATATATTTTGACAGGCCAGAATTTTAAATAATTGAAATCAATGTTCACTCTTCACAGTCACAGAAGGCAGTGTGGGCACACCCATGGCCTGAGGTGTGTGAGCAGCACCTTTGGGGTCACAGAACCCCCCAATCATGGAATGGGTTGGGCTGGGAGGGATCTTAAAGCTCATCTCATCCCACTCCCTGCCAGGAAAAACCCCAGGCAGCTCCAAGCCCCATCCAACCTACTTGGGCACTGCCAGGGATCCAGGGGCAGCCACAGCTTCTCTGGGCAGCCACCACCCTCCCAGCCAGGAATTCATTCCCAATATCTCATCTAAATCTCCTCTCTGCCAGCTCAACAGCTTTATCCATGGTTTTGGGCATCCCCGTGGAAATTTCCATGCCAAGCCATTCCCCAGGTCCCTGCTGACGCTGGGCTGGGCTCAGGTACCATGGCCAGGGCATCACCATCCCCCACCAGGGCCCAGCACCACACTCCTGGTTTCTCATTCAGGCTCAAATGTGACTTCTGGAGAAGCAGGAATTGATGGAGCTCAAGATCTGGCTCCTCCCAGGCCTTTGTCAAGGAGTATTTTGTCAGTCTTTTAAAGCAGCTTTGAATAATTACTGAGTCCCACCCTCTCATAATCTTCACCCTTTCCCAATTATCTACTCAATTATAATCCACAAAGTCTCTTGCATCAAATGAAACCATATGTTCTTCAGTCACTTGCAGCAGGCACACGCCAGCCTGGCCTCCCCAGCACACAAGCACTTGTTCCCCAAAATCCCTCCTGGAAACTCCTCTCCTGCAGCAGCCTGACACACCAAGCCCCTCACTCAGGACTCCAGGAGGGTCCCAGACCACAATTCCTGTAGCCACCAACCTTATTTGTTTTTTTCTTTTTCTTTTTTTTTCAATTCCATTGTTTGAGTTGGGTGCTGAATTTGGCCATTGCAGGTCTCCATCTCTGATCAGTGTATAAAAATTACAATTAACCGGTCATGGATGATTTCCACCAGAGCCTTGTGTCTGTACACGGGGGTTTTACCGAAGTCCCAGCTGAGGAAGGAGGAGCTCTTGCCCAGACACACCAAGGTGGATGTTGCAGTCGATGTCTCCTGGTCGCTCCCCTTTCCCGGCCACTCCCCCTCCTATTTCCTGGTAAGGAATTATCACAACCCAAACCATTTCTCCACGTCCATTAACAGTTTTTTCCATGCCCTTGAGTGCTGTACCAGGGGCTGTCAGGAAGGGGCTGCCCACCCTTTAAGGAAATTGGTGGGTAATGATGAGGTGTAGAGCCCCTCCAATACACCCTGTTATCAAATACAAAGGAATTACTTATGCATGCTGCTCTGAGACCCACCATTAATTAGGAGTTTTACATATTAATCACAACACCAGTTTGCCTCTCCCTGTGAAATGCTGAGTGATGCTGGGGGGGCAGTGTGGCCTGCTGCTCTGGGAAGCAAGGCATGGAAAAGCTCCAGAATTCAGCTCCAGACTCTAGGCTCAGTTGAGAGAAAATGGACTCGGTAAGGAAATAACTGGGCTGATTGTCCCACAGACAGGTAAAACACCTGGGGAGGAGGAGACCAGAACTGCAGGAGGCAGAGCTGCTCTGGCCTCACCATGCCTGTGCTTTGCAGTGCCAGTGGGACATGGGATTTCTGGAAGAATTTCCCCATGGAAAGGGTGGTCAGGCCTTGGCAGGGGCTGCCCAGGGAGGTTTGGGGTGCCCATGCCTGGAGATGTCCAAGGAATTCCTGGAGGTGGCTCTGAGTGCTCTGGGCTGGGGACATGGTGGGGATCAGTCCCAGCTTGGGCTCCATAACCTTGGAGAGCTTTTCCAACCCCAGTGATCCTGTGATCCTGTGGTTCTGTGATTCTGTGATTCTGTGGATCTGGTTCTGTGGTTCTGTGGATGTGTGGTTCTGTGTGATTTTGTGATTCTGTGATTCTTTGATTCTGTGGTTCTTTGATCCCGTGATCCTGTGACTCTCTGGTTCTGTGACCCTGTGACTGTGATTCTGTGGTTCTCTGTGGTTCTGTGACTCTTTGGTTCTCTGGTTCTGTGTTTCTGTGACTCTGTGATTCTGTGGTTCTGTGGGTTCTGTGTGGTTCTGTGACTCTCTGGTTCTCTGGTTCTGTGACAGGACTCTCCCCTGTAACCCCACTGAGGGGACACCCAGGCTGTGGGAGTCCTTGCAGCTCTCTCTGTCCCCAGGAGCTGAGAGCACGGCCAGGGCTCAGTGTGACACTCCTCACTCCAGTCAGGGTTTCCAGCTGCAGGACAGGCCAGGGATTTGTCTCTGTTCTTTCTGTCTCAGAACAACCTGGCTTCTCCCTGCCTTTCTATGTCCCAGCTCTTGGGAAACATTACTTCCCATGATCAAAGCACTGTGCCTTCTCCTGCTGAGTATTTCCTTTTCCTACTGCTTGATTCCTTTTGTTTTCAAGTCCCTATCCCTCTGGTAGCTCAATAAATTATTTTTTATTTCCTTGTTTCACTGGGATGAATTCAGGGTGTTCTAGAATCACAGTCTGTATTGGAAGAGGCCTCAAAGCCCACCCAGTGCCACCCTGCCATGGCAGGGACCCCTCCCACTGTCCCAGGCTGCTCCAACCCCAATGTCCAGCCTGGGACACTGCCAGGGATCCAGGGGCAGCCACAGCTTCCATGGGCACCCTGTGCCAGCCCTGCCCACCGTGCCAGGGAACAATTCCTGCCCAATCTCCCATCCAGCCCTGCCCTCTGGCAGTTCAGGTACTTGTTGTAAAGCTGGAGCCTGTTCAAAGACACCCACAGAGCCACAACTGGGTTCATCATCATTTTCTTCCCAAGGCAATTGCCAGGAAGGCAGAACAAAACACCCTGTGTGTCAATAAAGATTTGCACTGTATCATCTATGCCAAAAAAACTAACTCAATCTTCTGCACTTCAGTACAAATTAGAATTTATATGCAACTCCCCACTTCAGGTGGGCAATCCAAAGAAATTAACCTCAGGAGAAAATTGCTTTTTTCTGGCTTAACACTGAGCTCATTATCATGTCAAGCAGAAGAGACAGTGGGGAAAATGCAAAATCATAGCCACGATACAGTGGAGCATCCATAGATTTCCAGCCAAGGAACCACTTATTAGGAGAACTATTTAAATTCTGAAGAGCCAGGCTCGTTCTTCAGGACAGAGTCAGTCCCAGGGGCCAACAAACTGAACCACACCACAAAGTTTAAATGCCAGGTCTGGTGGAGAAGGTGTCCCCGTGGTGCTGATGGTGTGTGAGGGACACAGGGCTGTTTTCTGCAAATATCCCAAAGCACTTTACAGACTGGGCAGAGAATTCCATCCAGGGGGGAAAATAAACATTGGAGTGCATGAGTAGAGCTGTGTCATTCCATGAGCCAGGATCCCTGCATGGGGCTTGGAGCCGCCTGGTTTGGTGGAAGGCGGCCCTGCCCATGGCAAGGGCTGGAACAGGAGGAGCTTGAGAGTCCCTCCCAACCCAGACTGCGCTGGGATTTTGTGATGCTAAGAACTCCCTCCTGGTCCAGCCTGGCCTGGAACACTGCAGGGATGGGGAGTGTGTCACACTGTCCTTGTGAGATGTGCTCGAACCCAAACCCCACAGCTCCTGCAGCCCAGACTGCAGCGACGCTGCTGCTGCTCCAGGTCCAGCCTCCTGCTCCTCCCTGCTGCTCCTGCCAGCCACACGGCATGGACCATCGAGGGAAAGGGCTTTGGCACCTGCACAGCACAAGGCAGGGGTTCTCCTGTCCCCAGCCTGTCCCCAGCCAGATGTGGATGCCGGGCCGGGATGTGCCAGGCAGATGTGACTCTCCTGCCATGCGAGGGATGCCTGGAATCTTTCTGCGGGACGAAGAACAGGAAAAAACGGATGGGAAACTTGTCCCTGCTGGTGCTCGCTTCTCCCCAGCCCTGTTTCCAGGCCGAGCAGTGGCTGCACAGCCCGAGGCCCGAGCCCCGGCGGGCACAGCCCCGGGGACGCGATGCTCGTCCCGCAGGCAGCCGAGAGCTCACCAGAGGGAAGGTGTCACATCCCGATCCATCAGCGCTACCTGCGCCATCTGTGTCGAGCACTTACGGGGAAACCTCTCGGCAACTGCCGTACAAATCAGGGCCACCGCCAAGGTCACGCTGCAGGGAATTTGGGGACACGGGGAGGATGTTCGTGGAGAGCAATAACAGCATCCCTGCACGATCCCGCCGCATCCCGGCTGCTCCGCCCCAGCCTCCGGCAGCCCGGGCCCCGCTGGGAAATGTGTATTATGCCTGGGTTAATTTACTGATTAATCTCTAGTCAGTGGTTTGTGCTTTCCCCAGATGGCCAATTAAAATTTACAACTGGCAGAGCAGTGCCCTGCTGGCAGCGTGCGCGGGGCTGCCGGCAGAGGCGGCGGCAGAAGGCGAGGGGCACTGCTGCCCTTAAATATTGCCCTTAAATACTGCCTTTAATACTGCATTTAATACTGCCTTCCACTGCTGCCTTCCACTGCTGCCTTTAAATATTGCCTTTAATACTTCCCTTAAATACTGCCTTTAAATATTACCTTTAATACTGCCTTTAAATACTGCCTTCCACTGCTGCCTTTAAATACTGCCCTTAAATACTGCCTTTAACACTGCCTTCCACTGCTGCCTTTAAATACTGCCTTTAATACTGCCTTTAATACTGCCCTCCACTGCTGCCTTTCCCTCTGCTGCCTTTCAGTCCTGCCTTTTCCTTCTGCTGGCTGTCACCAGAGGGGACAGGGGTCCTGCCCTGTCACAGGGCATCACGCCAGGCATGGACACCCTCTCCTCCCCAGCCCTCTCCTCCCCAGCCCCAGCAGCATCTGCAGAAGCCAAAGCGCTGCCCACAAAGGGGGCGATCCCTGGGCTGTGATACCCAGAAAGGACAAAATGCTTTTCCAGCAGTAACTGGGAAAATCCCACAGAATGATGTCCTTTGGCACAGGACACAACTTGTACTGGAGCATCCACCCAGACAAGAGCTGCACAAGAACTCAAATTTCCTGGGATTCTCTGGGCTAAAGTTACCTGTTTCCTTTGACAAAGGTGATATCTGGGCAGGAAAACTCCAAAGCAAATTAAAAACCAAGCCAAATCCATTTTCTGAAGAGGACAAACACAGCAATGATGATTGTAGACTCCTAGAATCCCAGAATGATTTGGGTTGGAAAGGACCTTAGACCCCATCCCACCCTGCCATGGCAGGGACACCTCCCACTGTCCCCAATGTCCAGCCTGGCCTTGGGCACTGCCAGGGATCCAGGGGCAGCCACAGCTGCTCTGGGCACCCTGTGCCAGCCCTGCCCACCCTCCCAGCCAAAGATTTCCTCCCAGTATTCCACCCAACCCTGCCCTCTCTCAAGGGAAGCCATTCCTCCATTCCTCCTTGTCTGGTCCCTCTGGACCCTTGTAAAATGAAGTGCACCAGCACAATTTGTTTTTTTCAACAACTGTTCTCAGAACTCCAGACAGCACTCTGAGAAAAACAGAGGGAAAATAAATTGGGAAAAGCATGCTGCTTCTGCAGGCACTCCCAGAAGATGTGGCAGTTCTCTGGTGCAAAATCCCCTGCCTTTTTTTTTTTTTTTTTTAAGGAGCCTTCATGAATATTGATGGTAAACATAATAACTGCAATACTCAGGAGTATAGTCAAGCCATGCTGTACAATTCACATAATTCCCCTTAAATTAACAGAGTCCCCTGCGTGCCCTGGCACAGCCTGTGCTCCCTGGGTGCCCAAACCCAGCACCTCACCCTTTTTCCCAGCAGGACAGCTCGGGGTCAGCCCCCTGTGGGTACTTTTAAAAATTTAAAAATCTTAAAAATTTTGGGTCATTTTGAAGGCTGAATCCAGCTTAAAATCCAATCACTGCATGATGTGACGTGCACGCTGGAGTTTGGTTTATAAATTCCCAAGGGATCATCCATCCTCTCCTGGCTCAGCCCTCAGCACGGGCTCACTGCCAGGGCTGGGGCAGCTGCAGCTGCACACCTGGAGCTCACCTGGCTCACCTGGGACTCACCTGGCTCACCTGTACAGCTCCCCTGGGCTGTGCCACTTCCCAAAGGGAGACACGGAGCAGCAGCCAAGAGCAGAGTGGTTCGAGGACAGAATAAAAACAAGCCCCAGTAAAAAGGGGGCTGAAATTCCGAAGGTGTCTGTGTCCCATGGAGGGTCCCTCGTGGTGTCCCGTGGGATGATTTGGGAGCAGCATCCCTTGGAAAGCTGCAGCAAGGCACGGACACACCCCCAGAAAGAACAAACCTGCACTGGCCAGGTGATTGCTGGGCACAGCAGCTCCAGTTTCTCTGGGACGGGGACTTTGTCTGGCTCAGAGAGGAACAAGGCTCCCAACATCGCAGCCCGTGTTCTCTAGGGAGCTCCCAGCTCTCAGCAGAGCCACAGCCCCTGCCCATGACAAAATCCCCAGCCCTGCCCATCACAGCCCCTGCCCATGACAACATCCCCAGCATCCCCAGCCCTGCCCATCACAGCCCCTGCCCATCACCGCGTCCCCAGCGCCCCCCGGGCTGCAGGCAGGGCTGGGCCAGGCAGAGCTGCAGGCAGGGAAGGGCTCCTGGATGTCCCCAGGATCATGGGGAAAGAGGTGGAGGTGATGCCACCAAAGCCAGGTGTGCTGCTGCTCCGCAGGTCTGCCCTAGGGATCTATTGCTCCTCTAACACGGGAGCTGTGTGTGCAGGATTCCTGGGAAATTGAAGTACCAGGGATGAGCAGGAGCGTCCAGACAGGGCATGGAAATATTTACATTTCAGAAAGCTTTGCCAGAAAGGGAAAGAAATGCTGCCCCCCACACCCTGGCTCTGCTGGAGGAGCCACCCAGGCTCTGGCACATGGGGCTGCTGCACCCCCAAGTTCACCCCACGCCCCTCCGGAGCCAGACCTGCTCTGGGCCCCATCCCATCTGGGAATCTCAGGGATTTGGGGCTTTTCCCTCCTCCTTTTCCCCGTCAAGATAAAGATCTGCATTTCGGAACAATCCCGCACAAGTTAAAGGCGTGACCTGGCGGTTCCTGTCAATAGAGCCGGGCTGGTGATCTTTAAAGGGGATTTTCTGCGGGTGAAGGACAAACATGGCATTAGAGTTATCAAACTCCCCGGCTGACAAGGACATATAAATTGTAAATGCTCGGGGGCACTGAGATCAGCCTGGCTCTGTTCCAGGCACTTTTCCATGGAGTGGGATGTGCTGCGTGCCCAGGGCAGGGACAGGGGGTGGCACGGTGGCTGTGGCGTCCTGCTGCCCACCAGGGCCTGTCCCCACGGGGCACTGGTGCCAGGAGAGGGGAAGGAGCTGCAGCCGGCTCAGGGCAGAGCTGATGGGCTGGTCCTGTGCCCATTTCAGTGGGCACTGAGCACTGCCCCTCTGAGCAGCCCTGGCCCCAGGGGGAGCAAGGCTGAGCCCCTGGGCGAAGGCAGGCACTGACCCCCAGCACTGAGGGAGGATGGTGGCCAGTTCCTCACGCCTTGGGGCCACCAGCTCTTGCAGACAGCTGGACTACCCCTCATACCATGGGTCCTTCCCTGGCCAGTGGGAAGGAGAGGGGAGCGGGCAGGATGAGGGTGCTGGGGGTCCTGGGTGGCCCTGACATCACCACCCCTGTTCTGGCCCAGAACAGCGTCCCCAGGCACAGAGGGCAAGGACAGGGCTCTGGGTTTGGCCCATGTGGGGATAAGAGAAGGCAGGGACGGACAGAAGGTGACAGCATTAAAAGGGTGACAGCATTAAAAGGGTGACAGCGCTAAAGGGGTGACAGCCCTACAGGGGTGCCAGCATTAAAAAGGTGCCAGCACTAAAGCGGTGCCAGCAGAGAGCCCAGAGCTGCTCTGGCCACTGAAGCACTTTGAGCCCTGCCCGGACCCCTGCTCCCTCAGGGACACGGCCGTGGGTAACAGCCAAGGCAAGGGTTAAAAATCCCAGCCAGGAGCGAGTGTAAAAGCCCGCAGGGAGCAGCAGGAGACCAGGCACACCCTGCTGCTCCCGCCCTGCTGTAAATCTGGGATCCTCGCTGGATTTATCCCAGCTGAGCACAAGCCTGACTGAGATGAATTTAGTCCTTGAACTGTAATTAAAAATGAGAATGAGACGAGTGCAGAGTCCACGTGCTTATGCAGATGAAGACACCTCGTCCTGCTCCGCCGGGAGCCGCTGCCCGGCGGGCGGCACAGCTGGGGCACAGCTGGCAGGAATTCTGTAAAATCCCGCTCTGGAGGGAAAGCCCTGCACGTGCTGCTGGCAGCGATGCTCCCGGGGGCTGCCGCAGGAATTCTGACATCCACCCTCCCGTTTGTGAGCTCCGGGCAGCCCCTGAGGGCAGCGGGGCATGCAGAAGGGCTGCTGGCTGTGGGGTGGCACACACAAAAATCAGCCCCCATGTCCCCCCTTCCTGTGATTCACGTGCTCAGCAAAGCCGGGCACGTCCCTGGGATCCCAGGAAGGAGAAGGTGACAAAGCCAAATTGCAATATTAGAGACTTTACCATAAAATCACAGAGCCTTTCGGGTTGGAAAAGCCCTCGGAGTCCATCGAGTCCCGGCTCTAACCCAGCAGAGCCGTGCTCACCCCTAACCCATCCCCAGGTGCCACATCTGCAAATTTTATATGAAACCTGCATCTCCTTCACCTGCACAGCTTTTACATGAAACCTGCATCTCCTTCACCTTCACAGCTTTTACATGAACCTGCATCTCCCTTCCTGACTCAGTTTCCCCACTGTGGGAAATAGAAAAAGTATAGAACTTCTGGAAAGCTGTGTGAAAGCATTCCAGCATCCCCGTCCTGTTGTTTGTGTACCTAAATGTATGCAAATATAAGATAAGACAAAAAATATCCCAGGAAGACCCAACACGCACGTGGAACATCATTATTGTTTATTGCTGTGCCGTTAATTGGCCGTGTTTGGCATTCCTTTGGTTTGGAAGGACGTGTTTGGCACATGCTGGATGCTGCCAGCATCCCTGCCCAGCAGCTGAGCTCGGCCCTGGTGCCTGCAGAGTCCAGCTGGGCTTCACTGCTGGCTGCAGCATTAAACAGTTCCTAGCCTGGGATAAAGAAAAAAGAAATCAGCTGAGCAGCAAACAAAGGGAGATCAGGAGTTTGATGAGTCCATTTGCCCCCAGGGTAAACTGAGGCACCAAGTGGGGCACGGGGTCCCTTTCCATAAAAAATGTCACCCCAGGAGAGGGTGAATCGGGACACCCAGCACCCACCGAGCCAGAGAATGTCTTCATCTGCCATGGGCAAGCCATAAAAGGGCTCTGAGGAGATGACAGAATTTACAGCCTCAAAAGGAAAAAATGGGATAAAGTGTCACTTCTGTACAAAAATGTTGCTGTCATCTTCAGTGTATGTAGTTCTCCCCACTAAGAGGTATATGCATCATTTATAAGTCTTGTAAACCTCTCATATATATATTTTATATCTATATATGCATTTCTGTATTGTTATCCATATATATTATATATTATATATTATATATATTATATATATTATATACATATATATGTGTATATATATATGTAGATGTATTTTCTATATTATTATCTATATCTATTTTTTTTCTAGGTCTACAGATACTTACATAGATTTGTATTTTCTATATTCCTTCTATAACAATATCCATACATATAAAAGAGAGATATAGACATAGATAAGATGATATAGATATAGATATAGATATAGATATAGATAGATATAAAGGTATTTTCTAACGAATTACAAGGGAGGCCAGCACGTTCCACCTTTCCCCAGCCCTGGCCCTTTATCAATGCTACTCACATTTAATTAGCAGACATTTCTCCTTCCTGAGCATATTTACTTCAATTCCTTGTTCCTACGGCAACCCAGCCACGGCCGGGGGAGCAGCTCAGCTTAGCCCAGCCCAGTTTAGTCCAGCCCAGCCCAGCCCAGCCCAGCCCGGCCCAGCTCAGCCCATCCCAGCCCAGCCCGGCCCATCCCGGCCCGGCCCGGCCCAGCTCAGCTCAGCCCGGCCCTTCCCAGCCCAGCCCAGCCCAGCCCATCCCGGCCCATCCCGGCCCAGCCCGGCCTAAGCCAGCAATGGAGATTAACGAGCAGCCTCAATATTCAGATTATACGGCCGAGCCCGAGCCTGGCCAGGCCATCCTTACAAAGCAGCTCAAGGAGCTCCTTACAGCAGGTTTGTGTTTATCCAGGGGTACCTGTGGTTTCCAGCCTGGCTCCTGCAGTCCTAAACTCTCTGTAATTCATTATCAACACAGGTAAAGGCATTGATTTGTTTATTTTTATCAATTACACCCCGTTTTCATTTTAAAAGCCCCAGCACAGGAATAGCTGAACAATGTCCAAACCATCCCTGCCCAGCCACGCTCTCCTGGCTGATGCAGCTGCAGGCTTCAGGCACACAAGGTACCTAAATACTCAAAATATTTAAATACACGATATACCTAAATACACAAAATACATAAATATACATTTAAATACACTATATACCTAAATATACAAAATATTTAAATACACGATATACTTAAATACACAAAATACCTAAATATACAGAATATTTAAATACACGAAATACCTAAATATACAAAATATTTAAATACACGATATACCTAAATACACAAAATACCTAAATATACATTTAAATACACGATATACCTAAATATACAAAATATTTAAATACATGAAATACCTAAATACACAAAATATTTAAATACCCAAAACACCTAAATACATAAAATACCTAAATGCACAAAAAACCGAAATTTCCTGGTGGCACTGCAGCTGCTAGAACAGAAAGATGCCCTAAGAGGGGACACACACACACGGCCACCTCTGCTGCCATTCTCATGCAGGATTTCCTCAGCTGGGGCCCACACTGGAGGCTGCAGTTGAACGACTGATTTGAGATAAATATCCAACAATTCTTCTCCTTCTAGTTTATAAATGTCCCTTAATTTTTTTTTTTTTACTGATAAAGAGAAATGCAATGTAAATTAAATGATGAGGGGAGGGATGTGTGTAAATCAGAGTGAGAAGCATCTCGTTTAAACATTTTTCAATCTTACATGATCCTGATGCTTTTCAAGGAAAAGCAGAGTCTCAATGCTCACACGCCTTCTATTTTCGACCTGGTGTGACAGTTTAACTCTGGAGCAGACAGCTCTGCCTCAAAGACAGGTACAAAGTGTTCAATTAAAAAAAAAATAAAATAAATAAAATAAAATAAACAAAATAAATAAAATAAATAAAATCAGCAGCAGGTCACCAAGCAGTGGGAAGCATTAATTTTCACAGCTGTCCAAAAGGCTCTCTGGATTTATTTGGAGGTCGGGTGCCTGTCCTTACAGGGAAGGTTGAGTGAGGAGTTTTGGGGTGAGGACACAGCGAGGGGGGCTCTGGGTGTGCTGAGCTGGGCAGGGACAGATCCCCCCACGAGGGCAGCACTGGAGCCTGCTGGGCTGGCTCCGGCACCAGAGCAGCTCTCAGGGCAGCACTGGGGTGCCCATCCTGCCACAGCAGCAGGGCTGGGGTCCCCCTGTCCCTCCCTGCCTGCTCCTGGGGACACCCCTGGAGCTCAGAGAACTCCCCAGTGGGGGCATTGCTCGTTTTTATTTCACATTGCCCGTTTTTATCTCACATTGCCCATTTTTATCTCACATTGCCCGTTTTTATTTCACATTTCCCGTTTTTATCTCACATTGCCCGTTTTTATTTCACACTGCCCGTTTTTATCTCACATTGCCCATTTTTATCTCACATTGCCCGTTTTTATTTCACATTGCCCGGTTTTATCTCACATTGCCCGTTTTTATCTCACTTTGCCATGAGTTTAGAGCCCCAGAACCATCCCATCCACAAAAGCAACTCTGGGGTGCAACCAGCCCTGCAAACACCTCCACAGCCTCCCCAGTGCCTTTGGCCACGGAGTGAGGGGCAGGAAGAGATGCCATTTTTATGCATTATTTCTGTCTCCCCAAGCCTTCTCTTCCCCACAAATATTGGCCATGGCAGGAATTAATTAATCCCAGCAGCCCAGGAGCGGGGCAGGCTCTGCAGCAGAGCATGCCCTGAACCCCACAATCCAGGATGTGCTCCTGGGCTTGTTCCAAGTGCCTTTTAATACCAAAGAACACAACAACTTAAATGCCATCCCCTGCTTTTATGAAAAAGCAATATAGGAGAGTAAATAGGGCAAATACCAACAAGGCAGGACACGCGAGCGGAATCGAACAATAAATTCAAATAATATCACTAAATCGAAGAGCCAGCAGTGTCTGAGAGCTCCTTTCCCCAGGACTTTTCTGGAGAGCCGAGCACATGGAATAACCCATTCTCCTTGCCCATTAACAACAACAATCAAGGCTGGATTAAACCTCTTCAAATAATTCTCCAAGTAGAGATAAAGCTTAAAAGAGAGAGAGAGATAGGAAAAAAAAATCCAGTGTATCCTTTCGCCGCTGGTAATAAGCTTACGCCTGGAAGAGACTTGTTAAATAATTAGAGTTAAATTACCTCTCCTCCTACCACGGCCTCTGCCAGCTTCCCCTCTCTGAGCTGAGCTTTAATGGAGAGGGATGGGTGTGGGGACACGCGGGTGACACCTCGCTCGGGGCACGTGTGCTGGCTCTCGAGTGGAGCTGGTGACTCCTGGTCCCCAGGGACCCCGGGCAGCCCCGGCTGGCAGCACCCCAAGGATGCTGCCCCTGTGTGCCCTGGCCTCACACACACCCTGGGACCTGCCAGGGCCCAGCCCAGGTCCCTGCTCGGGAACAGAAGGCACAGGAAAAGGAATTGAGATTTGCAGATCTGATAATGAGCCAGTTAATGACATAAATGATACCTCAAGAACCTCACTAAACCATCCAGGTCCTACAATTTAATCTGTAATAAATACTCCTGCATCATTGCGAGATGGCTGCTCATAATGGCAAATGAAATATGCTGGTATGATAGGTACAATAAATCTGGATTTTCCTATGGTTCCCTCAGGCTAGAACAATATGTAACCAGAGTGCGCACTGTCAGGATGAGCAGATCTCAAAGCCATCATAAAATCTAAATGGGGACTAATTAGGAGGCCCTTCCCTTCTAGAGTTACTATTTCTATTGACATTTTCCATGCATGAGCCCCTCCATAACATCATAAGTCACCAAGATAAGAACTCCCTAGATTATAGGGAAAAAGCTTTAATGGAGAAGTTGAACTCAAAGGCGATGCATAAATTTTCCTTCTGATACCCCGGGAAGTCTGTGTTCAGTACTTTCTTTACAAACTTTCCTCCCCAGTGCCAGCTGAGGCTCTGTCCGGCCCGGCCCTGCTCCTGCCCTTTCCTGGCCACGGGCACCTGGGCACGCAGCACCAGGGGCCCCAGGGCCCTGAGCCCGGCTCTGGGGTTAATCCCGGCTCTGGGGTTAATCCCTGCTCCGGGGTTAATCTCTGCTCCGGGGTTAATCCCAGCCCAGTGCCGCCTGCAGGGCCAGGGCCACGGGCAGGGGCAGCCCCCAGGGGCTCCACAGGGGCTCCGTGCCCCAGGGGACACGGGCAGGGCAGGGCAGGGGGCACCTGCATGGCCAGGTCAGGGACAAAGGACACCGAGACAGCCAGGATGGCACCTGGGCATGGCAGGGGCTGTGCCAGGCACCCTCGGCACCCCTCTGCAGCAGCCACACCACACCTGTACACCTGCACACCTGCACACCTGAACAGCTGCACACCTGCATACCTCTACACCTGCACACCTGAACATCTGCACACCTGCACATCTACACATGTACACACCTGCACACCTGCACACCTGAACAGCTACACACCTGCACATCTGCATACCTGAACACCTGCATACCTGAACACCTGCACACCTGCACACCTACACATCTACACATGTACACACCTGCACACCTGAACAGCTACACACTTACACATCTGAACAACTGCACACCCTGCACACTTGCACACCTGCACATCTGTACACCTGTATACCTGAACACCTACACACCTGGGCACGTGCACACCTGCACACCTGCACACCTGCACACCTGCACACTCCCTGTCCCTGTCACTCTCCCCAGTGACAGCCTTTCGGGTCTGTGCACGTGCCTGGCTGCAAAGGCCATGGAGCCCATCCTGTCCCCTGCATGAGCCACCTCAGGCCCTGCCTCCAGCTGCAGGATTTAGGAATCATCCTGCCATTGTGACCCCAGAACCCCAGAATCCCAGAGTTCCAGAACCCCAGAATCCCAGAATCCCAGAGTCCCAGAGTCCCAGAAGCCCAGAATTCCAGAGTCCCAGAGTCCCAGAGTCCCAGACTGGGAGTGTCAGCCTCTGCCTTGCTCCCACCTGCCCAGCTACCCCCGACCTGGTGCCTCTCTGTGCTGGGGCAGCAGAGCAGGGATGTTCTCCTCAGGGTTATCTATCTCTGCAAACTGGAACTGCCAAGTGGAAATGTCCCTGCCCACGGTAGGGGGTGGAACAAGATGAGCTTTAAGGCCCCATCCAGCCCCAACCATCCTGAGATTCTCTGATTTCGTGAAATTGCAGGAAAGATTGGAGAGTGTGACGTGTGCCAAGCATGTCATCAGTGAGTTATTCTTCTGTAATCTTAGTAAATGCATTTTTTTAAAAAATATGAGCTTTTACAAATATTTTACTCTTTGCATCCATGAAAAATAAGAAAACATATAGAAAAAAAAAAAAACTGTAGCAAGGTACCTTGGATTGTAGGGAACATGTAATGGCTCCTGCTGTTGATCACATTTATCTTCACTTACCAGGGAACACCTAAGAACAGAATTATCAGGTCCCTTCTCACTCATGAATAATAATGCCATAAAGGCTTCACAAATGGAAGAGTTCAGGGCTAACCCTCCCTCTGCTGGAGCTGGCAATCCCCTGCTTTTCCATGGTTTTGGTGATCTGGGGTGAGGAGCCAGCTGGGAGCAGCCAGACTGCAATTCCACGGGAGCTTCAACCTCATCCAAATGCTGGAGTTTTCACATTTGATCTTCAAATGCACATTATCTTCTTGGAAATTACTGACGTAGGTAAACAAGCATTTCCTCAACAACAGCATTCCTGGAGGATGAGTCTAAATACCCTTTCCTCAACTTTGTGTTTGCACAGAGTTATACAGGGGAAATGAGCCTTCGGAGAATTATTAGAGGGCAAACGAGAAGCAGCCAAGTTTATGAAAAACTAGCACACGAATGACTGAGAGGATAGAGATCTATATCCTAAGTCAACTCCAGCTCCAGCTCATTTTTGTTTGAAGGAGAAGCACTGGCAGGTGTGATTTACTCTGTATTTTCCAGCAGGGTGTCGTTGAGGAGGGGTCCTGCTCCCTCATTCCCCAAAAGTAACTCACCAAGGGCCTTTGCTGCTCCCAGTAAAAAGTGAGCAGGAGGAGAGGTGGCCACGGGCTGCAGCACACGAGGGTCCCGGGGTCCCTGTGCTGCACTTCCCTGTGCTCCCACCCCCCCCTTCTCCCTCCTCCCCATCACCAGTGCCACAGCCGTGGCAATAAACCACAGCCCACACTCCTCACCGAGACTCTGAGGACATTCCCCAGCACCTGCACCTGGAATTGCAGTCGAGATTTCCCTGGCACAGCCACCTTCACAAAGTTATGCTCAGATACTCTGCAGCGCTGGTGTATAAATATCAAACAGCCGCCAGCTTTTCACTGAAAGGATGGGAATTCAGGGAAATCAAGATGAAATATATGTAGGATTTAATGCAGCACCACTTCTTGGTCAAATAGCAGTTGGGTTTAAATGGATCCAGAAACCTTTCCGTTGAAGATGCACAGAGGAGCAGCAGGGCTCTGTTCAGCAGGATCCCTGGAGCTGCAGCAGGGCTGCTCAAGCCCTTTATTCCAAATATTCCCTTCATGGGCTTACACTGTGCAAATGAGGGTGGGTGGGTTTGTTCAGAGCGAGAAACTAATTCAAACCCGGCAAAATCAATAGGAGAATTCATGAGTGGTCTCTCCTGGCAGCCATTTGCTTCTCCTTTTCCCATGGCTGCTCCCAGGGCAGGCACAGGAGCCACGGGCACGTTCCCCCAGCAGCTCGGCCACGGGGCCATGGACTGGGATGGCAGCAGGACTGTGCCCGGCTGCCCACCTGGGACACCTGCAGCTGCTCATGGCTTTGTACCCAGACAGCTCTGGCCACAAGGCAACCCCAAACCCCCCAGATTCTGGTGGATTTTTTTTCTTGTCACCCCCGAAGGTGCGTGATGTTTGCAGGAGCCCTGGAGATTTCTGAAGGTGCTGGAGCATCCTCCCAGCTCGCCCACACCTCTGCTCCCAACCGAATCCCAGCTGGACACTGCTAAGGAAGAATGATATAAATCAAACTGATTAGATTTATATAAACAGCGCTGTTTGGCAGAGCTGATCAGCTGGGAATGAGAACTTCTGGGAGCACGGGCACATCCAAACACCACAGCTCCACATTCCCCACCGCGGCACAGCAGAACTCATTTACTCCCTGCCCCCATCGGTGTGCGCCCTTTGGTCCCTCCAAAGAGTCAGAAATCGGGACGAGAAGACTTTTATCTCCTCATCAGGATAATCCTATTTCGTATGCAGCACATGTCCCGTCCTGCCTGTGCCATTTGCACGGCTGGGCACGGCGGTGTGGCACTGCCAGCCCGTGGAGGTCACACGCCCAACTGCCCCAAGGCTGGACAGTGCAGGGACAGGGCTGCGGGCTCGCCTGGCCCTGCTCTGCCGTGGGTGTTGGTGCTGTCACCCACCCCTGGGAGCAGCAGGAGCCCTGGGAGCTGCAGTGACAGCAGCAGGACACTGTCCCCGGCCTGGGGGACACCCTGCCCCCAGGAATGTGCCTCTCAATTGCCACAAGTGGGGAAGCAGAGCTGCTGAGCAATTTGCTGCAGTGCAAAGACCGGGGGACAGGCAAAGCTTTGTCAAGAGCAGCAGCGTTGTTATTATTATTATTGTTGTTATTATCACTATTTAAAGAGCATCCCAGATGTGTGTGGCACTTTATGGACAAAAATAATGGATGGGTCTTGCCCCCTGAAGCTGAAAATAGCACAAGCCCAGCCCCAGACAACAAAGAGAGAGGCTGTGGAGAGCTGGAGAGAGGTTCTGACAAAAGAGCAGGGGTTGTACCTGTCCTCACCTCTGCTCCTGCCCTGACCTGCGCCACTGCCACCACAAGGAGTGTTTTTCACTGATTTTCACTAAACATCCAGTAGCAAGGACGGGATAGTGGTTTGAATTATTTTCTGTCTCTCTCTAGAGCTGGGGATAGTGTGGGTGGAGGAGCCAAATGCATCAGCAGTGACACAGAGGGGGAACGGCTTCAACTGCCAGAGGGCAGGGCTGGATGGAGATCGGGCAGGAATTGTTCCCTGGCACGGTGGGCAGCCCTGGCACAGGTGCCCAGCCCTGGATCCCTGGCAGTGCCCAAGGCCAGGCTGGACAGTGGGGCTGGAGCAGCCTCGGACAGTGGGAGGTGTCCCTGCCATGGCAGGGATGGGATGGGATGGGATACAGGGATGGGATACAGGGATGGGATACAGGGATGGGATACAGGGATGGGATACAGGGATGGGATACAGGGATGGGATACAGGGATGGGATACAGGGATGGGATACAGAGATACAGGGATGGGATACAGAGATGGGATACAGGGATACAGGGATACAGGGATACAGGGATGGGATACAGGGATGGGATACAGGGATGGGATTTCAGGTCTCTCCCCCAGCCTGGGGCTCTGTGAAGTTGCTCTGTGAAGAGGTGCCCGGTGGGGATGGGGGAGAGCAGAGACAGGAGCTCGAGGATCCCCCCAGGGTCACCACAGCCCTCAGTATTTCCAGGCTGTGCCCTGGCACTGCCCTGTCTGAGGCCACTGGGCTGGCGTTTGGGCACTTCCCACAGCAGGACCTGTGGCTGTGCCAGAACAGCCGGGCTGGCACAACCCACCCTGCTCAGCACCAGCACCGGCACCCAAAACTCACTGCAAGCCCAGCCCAGAGCTCGTGTGAGGCACAGAAAGCTTCCTACAGCTTTTAATGAGTTGTGGATTGGGTGCCAGGCCATTCCAGTGCTGTTTTGTGAAATTACTTAGATTTATGTCCAGCTATTTAATATCAGTCTGAAAAAAAAACAAACACCTTGCCTCTGCTCAGCTCGGTGTGACGGTGTCACTGCTGCTGCGTCCACCCAAAGATTCTAATTTTTTATCTTGTTCATTTTTTCCCCTTTGCACTGATTATTTTTTTTCTAATTTGGTGATCTCAGCGAGATGTTTGGGATGCACTTGACAGAGCATAATATATCACCTGTCGAGAGACCCCGGCCTTAAAAAAGTGGGGAAATTACTGGGATAATTGCAGAGTAAACACTTTTCCGGGAAGGGAACGCCTCCAGGAGCTGTTCCCTCACTGGTGCTGGTCTGGCCAACACCCAGAGCCCGGCGTGGGACACTGAACCCCAGTGCCCCGAGGCTCTGAGACACCAAAACTGATTGTTTAATACCAAAGTGGCACCAAAGGGGGTCAAGTAAATAAATATGCATGTCTCACCAGTGCAAAATAATAAAATTCCAATGTGTGCAAGCCTGCTTGTTGAACATATGTTTGCAGCACGGCTAAGCCATCTGGCTCAATGTCAAGCATTTACACCAACTGCAGTCTTACACTACCTGACAGCAGAAAAGCTTTATTCCCCTGGTGTTTGGGCACAAATGGAGAAATATTATTGAAATGATTATCTGCATCAAGACTCAGATTTGGTTTGACATTTAGCTGGCTCTGTTTAATCCAAAGGGTTGTCTGAATGAATAAAGAGAAGGGTTCCTCCAGAAGATGCTGCGAGCAGCCAGGGAAAGCCAAATGATTAATGAGACCGAGAGGCTGGGTGGACCCTGCCCACCTCCACCCAGACCTCGGTGCCAAGAACTGCATGGGAAATCAGGCTGAGGCTGCTGGAGCTTGTCAGGAGGATGCTCACGGCCGAGGGGGCTCTATTTTTGGACCTTAGGAAAACAACAGAGATGAGCACGGTGCTGCCAGGGAAGGAAAGGTCGGTGCCCTAATTAAACACGGCCTGTGCAGTCACAGGTGCCCGGGTGCAGTGGGGTGCACCCAGAGCCCGGCCCCACACATGGGGGTGCCCCCTCCTCACACACACACCCCAGCACCGTCAGCAGCACGGCCCCACCGAGGGGCCCTCACCCCAAAGACGATCCCTCCCTTCAGAAAATCCTCCTGCAACCCAGGAGTGAGAGGAAAAACAACACCACGCCAAGTTTGGGGTGGGCTGACAGGAGCCAAGGGGGAGCAGGAGCTGTTTGAGCTCACGGGGCTGCTGAAGGCTCAGTGTGACAGAGACAAATTCATCCCAGAAAGCAGATCCAGAGTGTTTCGAAATGGAATGGGATGGAATGCCAGGCACAGGGCTCTGAGCAGCGTCACGCTCCAGGAAAAGCCTCCTTGGGAGCAGCAAAGCACAGCCTCCCCCCCTGCCCACGCCTTCCCCTTCTCCCTTCTGATCTCCACTTCTGATTGTGGATTTGGATTTAAAACTAATTCGGTGATTTGAGTTTAATAAGAATGTTAGACATGATTTCCTTCTCACTCTTACTTTTAATTAACTTTTTAATTGAGATTTAAATGAATTCTAATGAACAGAATTGGTAGCCTAATTGATTTGTTGCACAGCGTGGTGAGGGATCAGTATGCCAGCAGCATTTTGATACATTACTGTGGGACGTTAAACAGTTTACAGGTTAATTTTTTGGCAGAGGTTACTCAATGGCAGCCAAAACCAATAATTTACGTTGGATTAGTTAGTGAACAGTTCCTGGTAAGTACGTGGTCCATGCTGGTTAAACAAGTTCCTGGTTATGCCTTTGTCACCTTGGCCTCTCCTTGGGAACTCCTCTGGGGTTTGTCCAAGAGTTTTTCCCCAGTTGTGCCCAGATGCAAACTGGAGTGGCAATATTCCTGAATAAATCTTATTCCTGTAAGAACCTGTGAAAATGCACTGCTCTATCCCTCTGGGAGCTGCGAGGAGCCTGTGAGGACAGAGGGTGGCACCTCGGCCCCACGGTGGCCCCGTGCCCCGCTCTGATCCGGACATCCCAGGGGGCCAGGAGGGACCGGGGAAGCCAAGGCGGGGCAGGGCGAGGCACAGGGGACGGGCACGTCCCTCCCTGCCAGCTCCCACATTTCGGGAGGAAGAGCTAAGCTGCTGAAATAGAAACCGATTTCAACCTCTGGATATTCACCCTCCGTCAGGACAGCTCGGACGTGTCCCCGTGTCCCTGTGAGCCAGGGGACAGAGGCAGGGCTGGGTCCCTGCACACCCCCGGGAAGGCTCGGTGCTGTCCCCAGCCCGCTGTAAATCTGGGACATCGGTGACACGGGCGGAACGTGCAGCTCTGCAGACATTACTGCAGTCAGAGGGCAAAGCAGGATGGATGGAAGAGGAGAGCAGGGACAGTGCAGGGAAATGGGATGAGAGAGAGAAATATTGCCAGCAACATCCGAAATGCCTTGAAATATAGAGAGCTCCCAAATTTAAAGGAGTCGGGTTTAAAAGTTTCATTTTACGATTTGTAAGGAATTTATGTGAAAATAATATTCAAAGACTGGCACTTTTTTTTTTTTTTTTTTCATAATACCTAGCTGTTAGGTGGGAAGAGAGATCCACGGAGAACATTAAAATCCCTTGCTGCTCCTCAGCAGAGGTGGGCAGCGCTGCCAGCCCCCCCAGCATCACCAGCCCCATCATTTCCTTCAGTCTGCTCCTCTCAGCGTGTTTGGTACATCACAAGCTGCAGATTAAAGGGAGAGCCTTTCTCAAATGCAGATTAATTTTGTTTTTCAACTTCTTAAGCTTCTGTTAACACCTTTTCTGCAATCAGTACAGTATCTTTTAAGTTAATTAGTTCTGGAAAAGAATTACCAGTGTAATTTGTGCTGAGCCCTCCCTCCCTTTCACTCGCCAGACAGAGCAGCCTCTGATGGAGATAAAAGGGACACTGGAGGCTCCTCCAGCGACAAGAGGTGTTGGAGAGGAGCTCCGATAACATCTTCAAACCATTTATCCCCGTTCAGCTCTGCAAACGGGGACAGAGGAGCTGTGTGCATTTCCACAGCCTTTGGAGTTTTCTCCGGGATTTTTTAGGTCCCTAAACCCCCCCACATTCCAGGCAGGGAGCCCCTCACTGTGCCCACCGTGGGTCCTGCACGACTGCTCGCACCTGGGCCGACCGTTCCTTCTTCTTGTCACCTTGGAAATCATTCGTTTTATCAGCGATGCCGCACAAGGTTCCGTGAAGCCTCCTGCGAGGCTGAGCTGAATTTTGGGTTGCACACAGGCTGTGAACATTTAAAATGAATTATGTGCATCACTGCTCTGCTGCCAAGGGCCGCCTGCCAGCAAAGCCAGAGCTCCCACACCCTGTCCTGCCTCGTCTCAGGGCTGGGGGAAGCAGCCTCGGGTCAGGCTCAGGCTCAGGCTCAGGCTCAGGGTTTGCCTGGAGCCAAGGTCTCACCCCATCCCATGCCTGTCCATGTGTTCTCCCACACCTCAGCTCCCCACAGCAAACTTCCACAGCATCTCTCTGACTCCCTGTCGGGCTCAACAACAGCAGAGATCAATTGGCAGTGCTTCAATCCCCCTTCAGAGCTGTCACTCGAGGCTGGTGTCCTCCCCTGGAGCACGGCTGGGCCATGGGGAGAGCCCAGGCACAAACCCGGCTGTGGAGTGAGCTCCAGGGCAGCCACTGAGGTGAGGTGAGGGCAGGCACAAGGGAGCAGCAGAGCCACATCCTGGGGGCTCCCACAGCATCCAGGGGTTTCCCTGGCTCCTAAGAATTATCTTTGTACTTCAGGAAAGCTGATCCTGCTGGAAACACGCATAGCAGTAATGACAATATTGGCTTACGCTATTAATACTTCCCATTAACATCAATTAATTAAATCCAAATGGAAAATATTTATATATAAAAATGTTCATTGAAGCCTGTTTTTTCCCCATAAACCCCGAGTGCAGCAGTGCCCAATCTGTCCCTCCCTGGAGGTTGCATTCACAAGTGTGATCACGATCAACTTTCCTGCTTTCAATGGGAGGAGGTTTATTCATCATTGGCAATGGGAAAAGCCTGGGCAGTTTGGCAATTATCCAGCTGATTCTGACTTAGGCTAAATCAGCCGATAAGCCAGGAGAAACTTTGCAACAACTGCAAAAGCCTTGAGTGGGAATTGCAGCTTTAATGAAAGAAGAGCTCTGTTAACCCATAACTGAACAATCTGACACGGCCTCCTCTTCCCCAGCTCCTCAGCCCCACGTCCAGCCCTGCCGGCAGTGAGGGATGAGCTGCACCGAGCACTCAGCTCAGACCCCGCCCCAGCCCCTGCACCTTCCTCACCTGCAGGCTCAGGACTCCATCAGTGTTCCAGTGCAGGGACAAAGCCAGAACCGCAGGGAGAAAAGGGGGAAATGCCCCAGATTCCTGCTGCCATTGGGATCTCCGAGCTGCTGGAAGGAAGGAACCAGCGTGGGGCTGCCCAGCACCACAACTCCTCCTCTCGACATCCAATTCATTCCTTTTTTAACGGAGCTACCCAACACGGGTTTGTTGCCCACCCCTCTATTTTCCTTCAAGCCGTCCTTAGGACTGAATTATTTTGCAGAACTTGCTTGGAGCTTTTTTTGCATATTTGGTTGTGTTTAGCTGTCGAGCCTGCAGGACTGGATGTCTGGGTGCTCCACGAATGACAAATCTCTGGTGTGAGGAGACCCCGGTGCTACAAGAGCTGCTGGAATGGAGCCCCCAGGTCTGGAGGGGCCCTGGGACCACGGCTGTCCATGTCCAACCCCACCTACAAAGGGCTGGGAGAGTGTTTTGGGGTGAAGGTGAGAGGTGCTTTCACCTCGTTGTTTCCAGCTCACAGCCCAGCCCAGCTGGCACTGGGACCCTCCCTGAGCCCCAGGCTGAGCACTCCGTGAGCAGCTCTGTCCCCCAAACTGTGGGGATGTCCCCATCCTCTTCCCTGATGTCCCAGCACCGGGCTGCCACATCCCAGCCACCACTGGAGCACCCTGGGCAGGATCTCGGTGAGCTGGAGTACAAACCCCCAGCTCAGCCTGGCGTGTGATCATTAGAGAGGAGTTATTTCATTTATTTTTCACATGCTGCAGTTAATTACGCCGTCTCTGATTGTGCTGCTCATTCCTGCTCCTCCTCAGGCAATCAGCAGCCCCTGGCAGGTCTGGTGGCGATGCCAGGACACGGTGGCATCATTTGTGTGGGTGTGGGACCGACCCCCACCGCTCCTTTGGGGTTTTTCTCTGTGATTCCCTGCCCCAGCTCGGGGTGAGGGGCTCGCTTGTGCCCTGTCCCTGGAGATACCCGGGCACAGAGGGGCCAGGCTGGCACAGCACAGGGGCGATGCCATTCCTGCCTCTTCGGGAACTTTGGGACATCCTTCCACGTGCCTGTGCCAAGGCGTGAGCGCTGGAAACTGAGAAACGCCAGGGAAAAGTGAGGCTGGGAAACGAGCAGGGGCAGCCAGGCTCTCTCTGGGTGCCTGCTTTTCCCTTCAGAGACACAGGAATGAGGACGAAAATCCAAAAAATCCTGCAGCTCGCTGTAGTTACGTACGAGGAGGGTTTCCTCCTGCACTCGTCGCTGCATGTTTTCTCTTCTAAACGATGCTCGGGGAAACTGCCTCTATGATATCATCTGCTGAGGTCTTTCGAATTTCTGCTTTGCATGAAAGACAAAGAATTCTCCACAATTAATGTGCTTTGAGGGCTTCCTGTCACAAGGAACATAATTAACTCTTTGCTGGCCTAACTAATTTCTGCATTTTAAAAAGTAGCCTGATAATGACAAAAGTGGAGCACTCAATCCACAGGATAGCCATTAACGGCGCTCCAGCATTGTGCTGCCTCCATTCAGCCCACAATTACTGTCAGGGAATGGCACTGGAAGCTGCTCCTTGTACGCAAACAAGAACACTGTTCATTAAAGGCCACTTCCAATGAAGCACAACCCATATTTGTAATGAGTGTTTGAGAAAGGAAATCAAATCCTGGGCTCCGAAACCTGTGATAAAATTATTATTCTTCTAAAAACAGGCTTTTTTCAGGGCTGACAGATGTTGGCACAGTGAGGATACGAGTTGTGGATTTGAATCCAGGGATGAACAGCCAGGCTCAAAGCATCCAGGGGGGGAAAGCCAGACTTAGGGAAACCTAAGTCCATGTTAAATGGGAGAGAGCTGGGAATGTTCCCCTGGAGAAGAGAAGGATCCAGGGAGAGCTCAGAGCCCCTGGCAGGGCCTGAAGGGGCTCCAGGAGAGCTGGAGAGGGACTGGGGACAAGGCAGGGAGGGACAGCACACAGGGAATGGCTTTCCCAGGATTAGGTGGGATTTTGGGCAGGATTTGTTCCCTGGGGGGGTGGGCAGGGCTGGCACAGGGTGCCCAGAGCAGCTGTGGCTGCCCCTGGATCCCTGGCAGTGCCCAAGGCCAGGCTGGACACTGGGGACAGTGGGAGGTGTCCCTGCCATGGAGGGGGTGGGATGGACGGGAGTTAAGGTCCCTCCTAAATAATCCCGGGATTCCATCCCATGAAAAGATCCCGGGATTCTATCCCATGAAAAAAACCTCGGGATTCTATTCTGTGACCAAAATCCCGGATTCTATCCCAGGACAAACCCGCTGTGCTGGTCCCTCTTGGCTGCAGCCCCTGCCCCTGTCCCGGGCCGGAACACGGGCGGTACCGCCGAGCCGGGGCGCTGGGGTCCCCGAGACCCCCCTGACACCCCCGAGACCCCCCTGACACCCCCAAACCCCCCTGACACCCCCGAGACCCCCTGACACCCCCAAACCCCCCTGACACCCCCCAGGACCCCCTGACAGCCCCAAACCCCCCTGACAACCCCGAGACCCCCCGAAGACCCCCTGACACCCCCAATACCCTCTGACATCCCCTGACATCCCCAAATCCCCCAAATCCCCCCAGCCCCAGCCCCAGCCCCAGCCCCGGGCCGGGCCCGCTCTGCGCTCCGGGCGCTTCCGCACGGCAACAGCGCCCCCTGTGGGCCCGCAGGGGGACAGACACGGGATAGACACGGGATAGACACGAGATAGACACGGGATAGACACGGGATAGACACGGGACAGACACGGGACAGACACGGGATAGACACGGGACAGACACGGGATAGACACGGGATAGACACGGGACAGACACGGGACAGACACGGGATAGACACGGGACAGACACGGGACAGACACGGGACAGACACGGGACAGACACGGGATAGACACGGGATAGACACGAGATAGGCACGGGATAGACACGGGATAGACACGGGACAGACACGGGACAGACACGGGATAGACACGGGACAGACACGGGACAGACACGGGATAGACACGGGACAGACACGGGACAGACACGGGACAGACACGGGACAGACACGGGATAGACACGGGACAGACACGGGATAGACACGGGACAGACACGGGACAGACACGGGATAGACACGGGACAGACACGGGATAGACACGGGATAGACACGGGACAGACACGGGACAGACACGGGACACACACGGGACACACACGGGACAGGGGACACGGCACACGGGACAGGGGACACTGGATAGCAAGACACAGGAGAAGGGTGACGGGACAGGTGACAAGGGACAGACACGGAACAAACCCTGATAGCACCGGAACCCCTCCCCCGGAATACGGAGACACCTCCTGGAGCACGGGGACCCCCGGGACACGGGGAAACCGCGCAGCAGGGACACCCCCCACACACAGGGACACGGGGACACGGGGACACAGGGACACAGGGACACCCCCCCACAGGGACACAGGGACACAGGGACACGGGGACACCCCCCCACAGGGACACAGGGACACGGGGACACGGGGACACAGGGACACAGGGACACCCCCCCACAGGGACACGGGGACACAGGGACACAGGGACACAGGGACACAGGGACACCCACCCACAGGGTCACCCCTCCCCACAGGGTCACCCCTCCCAGCAGGGTCGCCCCTCCCGGCAGTTCGGGGCTCACGGGGGCGCCCCCGGGAGCGCACACAGCCCCGGCCCCGGTCACTGACTTCTTTAAGCACTGGGTTTGGGAAAGGTGTCAGAACAGCTGATTCATCCTGACATTTACCGGGGCCTCACTTGGCTCTGTGGGTCCCGAGGCTTTCATGAGCGAGAAAAACCCAAAGAACTCTGGATTTTAGGGAAAACATTAAATTTTATAGGAGGAAATCCCTTAAGAGGGAAGTCAGAGTGTTTTGCACAAGTATTCTCTGGCTATATGTAGTGGTGGAGTCACTAGCACTAGAAGGATTATTGTAGTATTTAATTGATATCTAATTTTGGAAATTGATAAAATTATTAAAAATATGCAAGAAGACCTTGACTACAGCTCCCTGACAGGAGGGTGGAGGTGAGGGGATTGGGCTCTGCTCCCACCTAACCAGCAACAGCAAAGAGGAAACGGCCTCAAGCCGTGCCAGGGAAGGTTTAGGTTGGATATTTGGGAAAATTTCTCCTCTGAAAGGGCTGCCCTGGCACTGCCCTGGCACTGCAGAGTCCCCATCTCTGGAGGGATTTAAAATCCAGGCGGATGTGGCACCTGGGGACATGGCTCAGAGTGACCTTGGCAGCGCTGGTGGAACAATTGGACTCGATGGTCTTAGGGGGCTTTTCCAACCCAAATGATTGTCCAGGCAGGAGCAGCAGCGGGAATTTCTCATCCTGGCATCCCTCTGGCACTGGCCTGGGCCTGGCTTTGCCTCTGCCTGCCGTGGGTTTGGTGGCACCAGGAGGAAGAGCCGGGAACCAGCCCCCTGTCCCTGCTGAGAAGTCATTAAAGCTGAAGTCATTAAAGTCATTAAAGCTGAACAGGCAGAGCCCTCCCAGGGGTGCCGGGGCTTTGGGCACTGCTGAGAGTTGACCAGACAATGAAGAAAGCCGGGAACAATTCCCGACCTGCAGTTTGTAGACCTGGATGTACAGAATGGCCCAAGAGGGGAATTTCTAAGCTCGCAGAGAAATTCCAGGCAGGGACGGAAGGAGTAACATGGCAGGAAGAGGACGTGGGGATGGAGTAGCTTTCCCTGCTACAGGAGTCATTCTCAAAATAACTTTCATTTCCCCAGCACCAAAACTATATTTAGTTAAGACTTTACAAAAGAAAATCTTAATAATCACGAAAAAGGGAAATAAAAACGTTGTTGACCTTGTTAAATCCTAAGGTGGCTATTTAACTTAATGGCACTGCACATGCTGATGGATCCCACGGGATCCCTCCCCCTCTCTCCCTAGTGGGATAAACACGGTTTGTCATGTTGAGGGAACACTGTAGTGCAGGAATAATCAGAACATATTGTTGGATCCAATTTTCCGTCATTTACTTTTCGCTGTCAAACAAAAGTAGAGCCCAGTACCCAATTTAGTCATGGGTGGAAGGAGAATTAGCCCTGTAATGCGAACAACTTCCCGAGGTAAAAGTTGAGGGGCTGCAGCCTGCATTAACTCCCATTGTTTGCTGCCCTCACGGATGCCATGAAAGGAATTTGATTTTCATTATTATGTACTTTGCATGTTGCTTGTATTAAATCAATGGCTCCTTCCCGCCTTGTTTTTGCTGCAGCTGATCTAAAAGGATTTCTGAAGGAGCCCGGCCCGGCCACACAAAGCCCGATTCTTCATCCCTGACGTGCCGCGCCACCAAAGCGGGTTTTGTGCGCGCTGTCGGTGTCTCAATCAGACCCTTCAGCACTTCATCCTTCACCCTGTGTACCTTGCACAGACACTGCGATGAGCGCCGATAACAGCGGAGATTTACACGTTTCTGTCATCGCCGGCATTTGTCACACATTTGTCATCCCGCCCGGGCGAGGAGGGGAGGGGAGGGAGCAGCTCGGGTTTGCTCTGGCCCGCAGAGATCATAAACCCCGGGGATTTCCCGTGCTGGCACTCGGGGATGGGGGGGACACACCTGGACACACCTGGACATACCTGGACACGGGGTAGGAGGCTCCCTGGACGGGCAGGAAGGTGCCCAGGGGCTGGAGGGGACACAGAGGCAGTGACAGGTGCCAGCCCCTCCACTCTGCCCGTCCTGCTCCTGGTAAGCCCCAGGAAACATCTGTGTGCCACCTCTGCATGTCACCTCTGTGTGCCACCTCTGTGTGTGTCACCTGTGTGTGTGTCACCTGTGTGTGCCCCCTGTGTGTGTCACCTCTGTGTGCCACCTCTGTGTGTGCCACCTGTGTGTGTCACCTGTGTGTGTGCCACCCGTGTGTGTCACCTGTGTGTGCCCCCTGTGTGTGTCACCTCTGTGCGTGTCACCTGTGTGTGCCCTCTGTTGGTGTTCTGGGAAAAAGAGAGGGAAAAGGGGAGAAAAAGGGAAAAGGGAAAAGGAAGGAAAAGATAATTAAAGGATAAGAGGACAAGGACAAGGACAAGGACAAGGACAAGGACAAGGACAAGGACAAGGGAAGTGAGAGGGAAAAAAGAAGAAAGAAAAATGGAAGGATAAGGAAAAGGAGGGAAGAGAACAGAAAAGGGAGAACCAAAGGGGATAAAGAAGGAAAAGCACAGGAATTACAAGGATAATCACAGAACCATGTCGATTGGAAAAGACTCCAAGATCATGGAGCCCAACCTTTGACCGATCACCTTCTTGTCCCCTCGAGGTGGCCTGACCCTGGCATGGGGCATCCCTGGGAGTCACAGCCCTGGGTGCAGAGTGCCAGGGCAGATGGGCACAAACATCCACCGGGAACGGGAGAACAAAACGCCAGGGGGGAAATTGCTCAGGGCTGAGCGCCTGGGATGTGTTTTGCAGCCCCTTAACCAAGACCTCGAGTGCTGGCAGAGCAAACAGGGACAAAAAACGAGCTCAGGTTTTATTCCTTTATGAGAATTCCACCAAACTGCCGTCAGGGCTTTGCCTGCGCTGTGTCCCAGCAGCCCCTCGGCGTCTCCTGGATCTTTGTCTCCCGAAATGCGGAGGCGCAGCCAGCGCTGCTCTTTGTCCCGCATCCAGTTTGTCTGGCATCTGACATTCCGAGGGCTCCGCATCCCCAGCCCCAGCCCTGAGCAGCGGCCAGAAACGCGAGCAGGGCGTGCCAAGAGCCAGGGGCTGCTGCCTGGAGACATGGAAATGCTAAAGCACGGGCGTCACACAGCGGGATGCTGAGGAGGAAGAGTTCTGCAGAGGAGCAGATAGAGAACAGAAGATTTCAGGCTTGTCCCAGGCGGGCTCCCGGCTCCAGCAGTGAGGACTCTGTGCTGAGCTGCTCCTGGGAAAGGTAAAATGACACTGGGAGGGTGGAATTCTGAGCAGGACAGAGCACAGCCCCGGTTCCGTGGGACTGCAACGCTCACGTGTGACCACTGCAACGCGCGTGGTAAAGTACATCATGCAATACTTAAAAAATCATGATTTGGAGACAAATTAAGCTGTAACGGCATCCAATCAGTTTGTCTACACAGTTAATATGTTGATTAATGTCCTTTTAGGACTGAGACATTCATTTTTATCTCATTATTCAATTCAGTGTTTTCCCATAGCTATTGAATAAAAATGTAATTATTGCTCGAAATTATCACAGAACCATAGAATGGTTTGGGCTGGGAGGGACATTAAAGCTCATCCTGTTCCACTCCTGCCATGGCAGGGACACCTCCCACTGCCCCAGGTGTTCCAAGCTCCATCCAACCTGGCCTGGGACACTCCCAGGGATCCAGGGACAGCCACAGCTGCTCTGGGAATTCCATCCCAGCCCCTCCCCACCCTCCCAGCCAGGAATTCCCAAAATCCCATCTAACCCCACCCACTGGCAGTAGGAGCCATTCCTTGTGTCCTGTCCTTTCATCTCTTGTCCCCAGTCCCTCTCTAGCTCTCCTGGAGTCCCTTCAGGTATTGGAAGGGGCCCTGAGATCTTCACAGAGCTTTTCTTTTCTCTTCTCTTCTCTTCTCTTCTCTTCTTCTCTTCTCTTCTCTTCTCTTCTCTTCTCTTCTCTTCTCTTCTCTTCTCTTCTCTTCTCTTCTCTTCTCTTCTCTTCTCTTCTCTTCTCTTCTCTTTTCCAGGTGAACATTCCCAGCTCTCCCAGCCTACCCAAGTCACTCTGGATTCCATCCCTTCCCCTGGATTCCATCCTTTCCCTCTGGATTCCATCCCTTCCCCCTGGGTTCCATCCTTTCCCCTGGGTGCCATCCCTTGTCCCCACCGTGGTGACCCCGTGCCCACCTGGTGTCACCAGCAGAGTTCTGAGGGTGCCCTCGCACACTTAGCAGAGTTCCCAGGAGCCTCTCACATCTGGATTTATTTTATTTATTCGCTGAAATTCTAACTGGCCTCTGAATGCCAGATTGTCACTCAGAACCAATCGCTGTTGGCATGAAAAACAATGATGGCCTGTTTCAGGATTCATTCTCTTTTTTTGACTTCGTTGCTAATTTAATTGCGAAGTTGAGAGGTAGAGATCCTCAAAAATCAAAGAAAACTTGGTTGTTCTGGGTCAATGGGTGGATTCAATGATTTTTAGGGATATTCCACTTATTTCCTAAATAAGCTGTGATTTTGTGACAATTTTTTAGCACTCTTGTATGGCAGGAAAGCTAAGGTGGTTTTAATTTTTTTATTGTTTTTGATATTTTTTTCAGGGTCTTTTAATTTAATCAAAGTAAAATGAAAATAAATCTGTAACAGCCCTTGCTCTTTTTGATACCTCACTCCAGACAAAGTTTTTTAATAGGGAGTTAAAAGTTGGACTTGGAGGTTTCTTCCAACCTTAATGATTCTACAATTCTCTGAGTTGCACAAAGGTGCAGATTCAAACCTCTGCAGGAGCATCTTTGGATGTTCTGGAGAACCATAAAAAAGGGGAAAACCTGCATTCCCCAAAGCAAAGTGTATCCACTGGGGGACCTGAACTCCTCGGGAACTTCCCGGCTGTCCTGACCATTCCCAGGCTTTTCCCGGGTGCTTTCCAGGGCTCAGGATGTCTCCAGGGAGAGGGGAGGGTACCAGCACCCATCCCAGTGCTGCACTGGGACCAGTGCTCACCAGCACTGGGGAAATCTGCCCTGCACTGCCTGGTGCCTCTCATGCCAGCACGGGCAGAGATGTGGCTGCACAGACGCTGTGGAGGAGGTATCAGGTCTGCTTAGCTTGATTGAGAAAGGTTAATTACATGTGAAATGAGACTGGGATTCAGACTGTGTTTGCTCTAGATTTTGTGTAATGTTATATCAACACTGGGATTCTCTGTTATTCTATTAACAAAATAAATTCATTTTGTTTGGTTTCATTTTACTGTTGTTTTAATCCCACTGAACATTTATACTGTTATTTAATTTTACTAAACATGTGTGGATAGTAAAATACCTACAGAATTAAACTACCCAAGGATATTAAAGTGATCCAGTTCTCATGGAGATTTGATCTGCTAATTAGCCACACCAATTTTATGGATCATTGCAGCGCACTTAAAATGTATTGTTATATGTTCATAATCTTTCCTTAATGAGCTTTTATTGAGAGCACAGGCCAGCGCTGCTCAGAGGGGCTGAGCCCTGAGCCTGCTCTGCACAGCCCAGCAGGGAGGGGTCAGGAGAGGGGCCCTGCAGGGTTTGGGGTCAGAGGGATGGGAGGAACAGGGCCCTGCAGGATTTGGGGTCACAGGGGGGGCAGGAGTATGACCCTGCAGGATTTGGGGTCAGAGGGGAGGCAGGAACTGGCCCTGCAGGATTTGGGGTCACAGGGGGGGCAGGAGCAGGGCTCTGCAGGATTTGGGGTCACAGTGGGGGTAAGAGTATGACCCTGCAGGATTTGGGGTCAGAGGTGGGGCAGGAGTATGACCCTGCAGGATTTGGGGTCAGAGGGGAAGCAGGAGCAGGGCCCTGCAGGATTTGGGGTCAGGGAGTGGGAGTGGGGATCCCTGGGGGTGCCGGGGCACAGGGGCAGGATCCCGGTGCAGTCCCACACCAGGCTGTACCTATGGGAAGGAGAAAATCACTTTTACATCCAGTAAATCACTTTTTAAATCCAGTAAATCACTTTTTAAATCCAGTAAATCACTTTTAAATCCAGTAAATCAGGAACAGCCGGGAAGGAGCAGGGCTCTGGCCCCTTCCCTCGCCCCCAGCCCCGGGGCCAGCCCGCAGCAGCCACAGGGACCGGCCCCGCTGGGCTCGGGGCATCCCCCGGGTCTGTGAGCACAGGACGAGGCTCTGGGGCTCCAGGAGAGCCGGGAATGCTCCCATCCCATCCTGGAGGCGCTCTGGGAACCACGGACCTGCACACCATGGGCAGATCTGACCAGACTGAACCTCTGTCAACACCACAGCTTACCTCTGGTCTGAACACGCACAGATGAGGATGAGGAGGATGCTGAAGGTTTAACAGCCCCCCTCTAATGAGAGAGAGGAGAGAGTGTGGCAGTCCCAGCAGCAGTGGGCTCATTTTCGGCTGGCACAGCTCACAGTTCCCCTCCTGCAGCCCCCTGAGTGGCACACCATGGCCCATGTGGGTGCCCAGCACCTTCTACAGCCTGGGTTATATCCTAAAACCAGAGCTAACTGGGTCACTTTTTGATGAACGGTGTTCTGACAAATGTGAGGATCCCTGGAGGGCTGGGGGAGCTTCCCCTGTCCGTGACTTGTTGATGATTTCTCTGCTCCCCGTGGATCTGCCTCGCCCCGGTGTCTCCTGTTCTTCCCCAGGGCAGGAGGGACCGGGAGCGGTGGAGCCTTGGCTGGAGATCACTGAGCCACGGAATGGCTGAGCTTGGAAAATCCCTCTCACACCATCGAGTCCAACCATTGCCCAGCGCTGCCCAGGCCACCAGCCACCCATGTCCCCAAGTGCCACATCCACAGAGCTTTTAAATCCCTCCAGCTCTGGGCACTCCACCACTGCCATGGGCAGCTGTGCCAGGGCTGGGCAAACATTTTCTTGAAGAGATTTTCCCAGTATCCAACCTCACCCTCCCCTGGCAGTGGAGCTTTGTGCCGGGACGGACACAGGGATGCAAAGGGAATGGGGAGCTGTGACCCACAGCGGACCCCCCTGCCCCATCCCGGCTGCTCCCGCTGCCCTTGTGGGGCTGCTGCTTAATTAATTAGGGAGGAAGAGCTGGCGAGCCGAGAGCGAGGCGCAGATCAGAGTGTGCTGTTCGGGGCCGGCACGGGCTCATTTAACAATTCAGGGGTCACTACCTGCAAAAGTGAGGACACCGCTTACAAGCGCGCCGATCCCGCCAGCGACAATGTGCGCGTCGGGATAATGAACTTAAAACAATCGTAATTAGCAGGCCGAGACAAAGGCTTAAAATTAAACCTGAATGGCGCGGTGCGTGCAGCTTGCTTGTAGAACAGCTCTAAGCCAACTTAATCCATTTTAATTCTGCGCGGGCCGGGCGGCGGCGGCTGCGGAGCCGCGATACATCCCCGGGCCGCGATAAGGAGCCGAGCATCCCGGGGGAGCCCGGCCGGCCCGCACCCCCCGGGAGCCGTGTCAGCTCGGGGGGCGAGCGGGGCGCCCCGGCTTTGTGCCGCCGTTGTCATTGACTGATCAGCCCCTTTGAGCGCGCTTTCAGAGTCAATGGACCCACCTGAATAGATGAAAGGCAGACAGCTCCTGACAAACAAGGGGCTGCGGAATATTCATTGTGCATCTGCGAGGGAAAGATTAATGTATTAGAAATTAAAATGGGCCCGGGCTGTATGATCTTGCTCTAACACTTGGCCAGACCTGTGTCACCCACCGCAAGCGCCTGAAGTCGGCAGACAATCCTGCCAAGGTAGTGGGAATCATTAAGCATCCGGCTATTGTGCGCGGTGAATAATAAAACTTTCCCCCTATTCTTTGCCCGGAGCTGACAATGAATAATTCCGGAGCTATTTGCAATGTTAACAGCACCTATCTTGCCCATCCATTCCTTCACGATAAGGATGGAAATATGCATTTCAACAGTGTGCACAGATAGTGATTCACAGGCGCTTCAAAGGACACCTGCCACTCAAGCGAAGGGCTGTCAGTCTCCGCCGCCGCCGCTGCCAGCAAAATGGCGAAAAAGATTATCTGCACTTTATTCCTTTTCTCCTCCGATTATAACACCGGTACGTTTGCCATCGACTGACAAGTGATTTACACTCGCTGCTGTAATGTGGTTAAGCTAGGAAAAGCTATTCTCTTAGGCAGCCCTTATTCCTTCAAGGTTTACAACTGTATCCAATTCCTATCGCGGTGCGATCGCCGCCGTGCAGAGCGCCATTAGGGGAGATATTGGGAGCGTTTCGTCTGTTTGCTGACATAAAGGTGACAGTGATAAAGTCCTGTCTGCCGCCAGGGCCTGGCCAGCTCAGCCGACTTTTACACGGCAGGAGAGGGGCCAAAGTTTGGGGGTTTGTCTGGAGAGGCTCCAGACTCCTGCACAGCCGGGCCTGGAACGGATCCTGCTCATGGGGACTCTTTTGGAAGGGAAGAGGGACGAGCTGTGGATGTCCCAGTCCTGGCAGTGCCCAAGGCCACACTGGCCAGGGCTGGGTCTCATGGACAGTGTCCCAGCCCATGGCAGAGGGTGGGTGTTGGATCCCAGGAATGTGGAGTTCTGGAGCTTTCTGTGCTTCCAGGCACAGACCCCCTGGAAAACACTGCTCTGGAGCTGGAACCTTGGAGAAGGCTTGGAAATGTGAATAATGAGTTAGGAAATATAAATAATGAGTTATAAATCACAAATGTGTGGTGGGTTATATGTGTGTATTTTCACTGAGTGATGAGTTTTAAATTTGAGGGTTTTACAGTACAGTGGTGGATATGGGACAAGATGGAGTATTTTGGGTGGTGTCTTTATCTTCTTGTTCATCTTCTTCTCTTCCTTTTTCTTCACAGAACTCAGGCAGTGACCTTTGGTTGGTCAGTCAAATGTCACTCTAAGTGTCATGGGAATCTATTATTGGGTCAAAAGTATAAATAATATAAGTGTAAAACTTTTATTGGTGTGTTTAGCTTCAAAAGGCCTTGAAGCAGGCTCAGCTGTGCCATTTTTCCCACTTCTAGCAAGGAACTAGAACTGCTGTTTTACCTTCTGTAATTCTCTGATAAAATATAATAAACATCCAAGTGCAAACACGAAAAACCATCTCAATCGCCTTTCTAATAATCCTGGCTCCGAACAGAAACAAACGAAACTAATGACAAATTACTAATTGGAGTTGCAAAGCCCAGCACACACTCCCACAGGTGGGCATGAGGTTTAAGGTCTCTTCTAACCAAAAGCAGCCTGGGGTTCTCTGATTCCATGAGTCTGGAGCCTGTCACCGCGGTGTCCTGCAGGCAGGCAGGTGGAGAGCAGCCCTGGCCGTGCACCCTGCAGCCCTGGCAGCAGCTCCGAGCAGACTGTGCCCGAAATTCCTGCACCCGAGGGAGCCACAGCCCTGCCAGCGGCTGCTCCTGCCCACTCTGGGTGCCCCCAGGGCAGAAACAAACAAGCAGAAACCCTGCAGTGTTCCCATTTATCCCAAATATTTTCCAGATTATTTGCTTGAAATTCTACCACAACAATCTTTGAATTGTTCCTGTCAGGGGGATTCCCTGAGGAGCCAGGCTGTTCTCCATCAGTGCCCGCTTTCTTTGGGCAGCAGGGACAGGAATAGGGGCGGTCACTCCCAGCAGCAGCTCCGGCTCCTCCAGGGAGGAAGTTTGAGTTGGAGAGGAGGAGGCACCGCAGTTCTGTGTGCCCCACACTGACCATTCATCACAGTGACCATTCCACAGTGACCATTCCACAGTGACCATTCCAAACTGACCATTCCAAACTGACCATTCCAAACTGACCATTCATCACAGTGACCATTCCACAGTGACCATTCCACAGTGACCATTCCAGACTGACCATTCCACACTGACCATTCATCACAGTGACCATTCCACAGTGACCATTCCAGACTGACCATTCCAAACTGACCATTCCACACTGACCAGTCCAAACTGACCATTCCACACTGACCATTGACCACACTGACCATTCCACACTGACCATTCATCACAGTGACCATTCCACACTGACCATTCCACACTGACCATTCCACACTGACCATTCCAAACTGACCATTCCAAACTGACCATTCCACACTGACCATTCATCACAGTGACCATTCCACACTGACCATTCCACACTGACCATTCCAAACTGACCATTCCACACTGACCATTCATCACAGTGACCATTGACCACACTGACCATTCCACACTGACCATTCATCACAGTGACCATTCCACAGTGACCATTCCAAACTGACCATTCCAAACTGACCATTCCACACTGACCATTCATCACAGTGACCATTCCACAGTGACCATTCCAGACTGACCATTCCAAACTGACCATTCCACACTGACCAGTCCAAACTGACCATTCCACACTGACCATTGACCACACTGACCATTCCACACTGACCATTCATCACAGTGACCATTCCACACTGACCATTCCACACTGACCATTCCACACTGACCATTCCAAACTGACCATTCCAAACTGACCATTCCACACTGACCATTCATCACAGTGACCATTCCACACTGACCATTCCACACTGACCATTCCAAACTGACCATTCCACACTGACCATTCATCACAGTGACCATTGACCACACTGACCATTCCACACTGACCATTCCAAACTGACCATTCCACACTGACCATTCATCACAGTGACCATTGACCACACTGACCATTCCAAACTGACCATTCATCACAGTGACCATTCCACACTGACCATTCCACACTGACCATTCATCACAGTGACCATTGACCACACTGACCATTCCCACACTGACCATTGACCACACTGACCATTCCAAACTGACCATTCCACACTGACCATTCCCAAACTGACCATTCATCACAGTGACCATTCCCACACTGACCATTCCCACACTGACCATTCATCACAGTGATCATTCATCACAGTGACCATTCCACACTGACCATTCCAAACTGACCATTCCCACACTGACCATTCCCACACTGACCATTCCCACACTGATCATTCCAAACTGACCATTCCAAAATGACCATTCCCACACTGACCATTCCCACACTGATCATTCCAAACTGACCATTCCAAAATGACCATTCCCACACTGACCATTCCCACTCTGACCAGCAGCTGCTTTGCTCTGGTGGCAGCACTGCCAGAGCAGGGATGTGGGGTCAGGAATCAGGAGTATGGGGTATGGAATCAGGAGTATGGGGTCAGGAATCAGGAATGTGGGGTCAGGAATCAGGGATGTGGGGTCAGGAATCAGGAATGTGGGGTCAGGAATCAGGGATGTGGGGTCAGGAATCAGGAATGTGGGGTCAGGAATCAGGGATGTGGTGCCAGGGCCACGCTGGGCAGGGTGTCCAGCACCTCCCCAGCCCCAGCCCTCATCAGCTCTAGTGTCAGGACCACGGCCTGCCCTGACACCTCTCCTTGGGAATGGTGTCCTGTCATTGTCACCACAGAGCCTGAGCAGCTCCGTGAGCCCCCCCAGGGCCAGGACACTGCTGCTCACCGGGGTCTGGGCTCCCTGACCCTGCCACAGAGCAGACTGCAATCAGGGCTGCTGTTCAGCACAACCAAAAAGGAGGAAAGCACTGAGCAGAACTGTGCCCACAGGTGTGAGTAAACAACACAAAAAAATCTGTGAGTAAATAACACAAATAATCTGTGAATAAATAACACAAAAAATCTGTGAATAAATAAGACAGATTTGTGCCAGGGAAGTGCTGTTTGTGAGACCCTTTGGCCTGCACAGAGACACTGTGGTGCACGAACAGGGGCACTGGCCAGGGCCCTGTGGCATGTGGAAGGTTCTGGTGGCCCCTGGCACATTCCCACACGGGTCCCTGTGGTTGCATCTGCAGTCAGCCCTCAGCAGCACCTGCCTGTGCACAAACATTTGGCCCAAGGTGCTGTCGGTTCCAGGAGCACACAGGATCCCCATTCCAGCTGATGGATTCCCTGGAGTGAGGGTGGAAGCGAGCTGGCTTGTGCCAGCAGGTCTTTAGCTTAATATGAGAGTGAATTCAGCCTCTGTCCCACTAAATTATCCAGCAAGGGCTGAACCCTATTTTTCTTTTGAAGAAGAACAAGGGCGCCGAAATAATTTGTGGATCTGGGTTCCTAATCTTAAATAATTCTTACCATTTAAAACAGTTTTTGCAGGAAATATTTTATAGTTAGAGAAATAGTTTTTGACATTTTGGGGGGGAAAAGAACAATGGACCGTTTACAGGTCTACACAGTAGATTAATGAATCTAATTGAGTCTGTAGGGAAATGCTTCAGTTTAACTACTGGAACTAATTTATACATTCACTACATCGTAATAAGTCAATTTAAGTTTCTGGAAATAAAACTGGATATCCTGGGTATAGATTTGAACTATAAATTTCTGCAAGAAAGGAGTCTGTGTGTTCATTATACATTGTAAAATTACCATATGGACCTGTCAACACTTCTTAGCACAGCTTTGTAATAATGTCATTTAGTTTAACATTGTAATGTGCCAGCTGAATTAATGTGTGTGGCACAATGAACGCCTCCCACCGCCGGTTTGGGACTGGGAGGGGTGGGTGTGCAACTTTTAAGGGGGTTTCTTGTGCACAAGAGTTTTGTCTGTGTTTGCACAGCCCATATCTGGTCTCTGAGCAGACGTTATCACCATAAGTGAGTGGCCAGGACTGCTCAGCTGCCAGCAGCTGCTGCTGGAGGCCCAGGATTGGAGATTCCAACCAGGAGAACTGGATTGCCATGGGCAGAAAATGGAGCAGAGCTCTGAGCCAGGCTGTGCCAGAGATCCCCTGATCTCCTGTGAGAGCAGAGCCCTCAGCCAGGCTCCATCAGAGATCCCCTGATCTCCTGTCGCTGTCACAGCCCAATTTCTCCTCTTCTCTCTGTTATTTACAGCCCCCAGCTGTAAAGCTGCTCTGCTGCCCACGCTGCAGGAACAGACACCCCTTGTTCCAAACCCTTCTATCCTTGCTGTGCTTCCAGCTCCCCACTCTCTCTGATGTGCCTGTAACGCCTTTTTTACTCATCCAACCAAAAAAATAAAACTCCTCAGTGGTAAATGGAGTCAGAGGCAGAAGTAGCAACATTCCCATTCCCATTCCCGTTCCCATTCCCATTCCCATTCCCATTCCCATTCCTTTCTGGTAAGTTCTGGGGCACTGGTGCAGACACATCTCAGACTGGACTCTGGGCTTGCTGCCCACACCTGCTCACCTGAGAGCACCTGAGCCACACCCCCGTGGCACCGCAGCTGGGTGAGCCCCTTTTTTTTTTGTGTCCCTCTCTTTCCCACCCAGCCCATGCCCCACGGGAGGCCCCAGCCCAGCCTGGTGGGTTTAGGGACCCCCAGCTCCAGGGCTCACAGCTCGCTGCCAGCAGCACTGGGTGCAGGGGGGATTCCCCAGCACACCTGTACCTGTCTCCTGCTTTTTCTGCTGCAGGACCACGCTGAGCTCCGGGAGGCCTGGGAAGGGCAGCACCAGCGTGCAGGGTGTGTGCCAGGGGAAAACACAGCCACAGCAGGAAGGCAGAAATTCCCTGTGCTAACTCCAGACCCGAGCCCTGCTCCGGGCATGCCAGTGGCAGCAGTAACAAGGGGAATGCACCCACAAAACCCATCACCATCCCTACAGCCTGCAGTGGTGCAAGGATCCCAGGAGAAACTCCTTTAGCAACCCAAAAACCCATCCTGCAGCTCTCATTCTCGCTACCGGAGCCGAGGGGAGCTCCTCCCGGCGATGCTCCACATAAATCCACTAACATCTTCCCCTTTGTCCTTTTTTTGTCTAATTCTTTGCTTTCCTCCCCTCTCCTTCCTCTCCCAGCAGCCTTGGGAAGTGTCGCCGGAGCTCTCACAAAACTCTAAGGCATGTGGCCGGAGGAGGGGAGGGCAGGTGAACTTCTACTAAAGAGGGAAAATGCACTTGCTAAAGTGCCCGTAATTGGGCTGCGGGTGCAGCTTTGCTGTGCCTTTGCTGGTGCTGTGTGCCCGAGCAGCACCAGTACCAGTACCACCAGTACCACCAGTACCACCAGTACCACCAGTACCACCACCGGTACCAGCACCAGCGGCACCTGCGGGCGCTGCGAGCCCGCTGCCGGCGCGCACAAGCTGCGGAGACGCTGCCTGATTTCCCCCAGGATGCCGCCGGGCAGACTTCAGGAAAAGCTGAAATTCCTACCTCAGTGAATTAGCAGAACAGGCTAATCCCCGCAAAGAGAACGGGATTTAGGATTTGGCTCTGGGGTTCTTTATCCAATTGCACAAATGCGCGCAGCCCCGGCCGCGCTCCGCACGGATCAGAGGGCTCCGATCGGGATGGGCGTGGGGAAACAGACCCAGTTTGGGTAATTAAATATTGTAACTGAGGCTTGCCATCGCTAATTACGTATTAAAATCCAGCGGCTATTTACATTTCTGCGCTTGGATTTCCACTGGAAGCTGACGGATAATGTCACCACTTCTGCAAACCCGATGGCATCTGCCTGTAAAAGGCGGATTGTAAAAGCTGAGCACTTTACCTATAAATTCATCTCGCTAATAAGCAACGCGCTCATGATTGAAAGTCAAAGAGTCTTTGGAAAGTAGTTGGGTGTTTTATTTCCTTTTTAAAAAACCGTATGTGACGGCAGCGAGGCAAGTTCTGGAGCAGCGCGGGTGTCAGGAGCGCCCGCGCCGTGCTCGGTGATGCCGGGCAGGGTGATAAATAGCGGCTCCTCAATTACATCTTCGCTTTATTCCCCTAGTGACTTGTATCCGGGTTGATATACAGGCAGCGTGATTGCACTTGTTTCCCAATGCAAGGGAAATGCCCTTCATGAAAACGTTATTAATTAGGCGGAGCTGTAATTGTGGGAATGCTGTGGGAGTGCCCAGGTAGCGCATCCCCGGCGCTGCCAGGTTGTTCCCACACCTTCGTGCCAGCTTGGCTGAGCTGGGGGGGCTCAGCCCCTTCCGAAACCGCTTTGGCTCGTTCTGGAAACGCCGGTTCGCTGTGTCCGCAGGAGAGTTTTTTCCATTTATCGTGCGGCCCTTGTTTCCCTTTAATAAACCTGTAATTGTACATGCTCACGGGTATTTGCCGTGCTTCACGCCTTGACATCTCCTGCCTGAACCTTATCCAGGTTAAGAGAGGTCACGAGTCAGTAATGATTTCCCAAGAGCCCCAACCCAGAATCTATTTTTTTTATTTGGAATATCTTTTATTTAATTAAGCAGACGATGTTTCCTGCACACCCTGCCAGTACAAGGAATATCTCAGTGAATTTCCAGGGGAGGATTTCTCCCTCGCACTGTACAAGGCGGGCAGTGCCCACAGAACCCCGCTCTGGGCTCCTGCTTCCTTTCCCCCTCTTTCCTTCTCTCTCTTTTTAATTATGAAAATCAAGGAACCCATAATTCCCATGACAGCTGTGACTGCATACAGACTTAACCATAAACTGTGCAGCAAATGCTTGTTTTGTGGAAAATCATGTTCTCTGACATATGTTTCTCATTATGGGGTAGATTTGCAAAGGAACAAGGCTGGTTGCTCCTGCAGGTGCAAAGTCGAGCCCTGCATTTCCTGTGCCCTGCTCTGCACCTGCACGTGGAGGGACAAGGAGCGAGGCTCTGCCTTCCCTCCGCAGTGCAAGCAGAGGAGCAATCCCCGTGTCCATCACAGCGGCCCGAGGGATGTCTGGGAACGCACCACGCTGTGCTGGGAACAACCCGGGATGGGGAAAGGTGTCCCTGCCCATGGCAGGGGGTGGAACACAAACCCCTCTGGAATTCCTGCCGAGGGGCAGGAGAGGGGCAGGTTCCCATCTCCTCACTCCCGTGACAGGACTCGAGGAAACGGCTGGACCTGAGTCAGGAGAGCTTTGGGTTGGATATCAGGAAAAGTTCTCTCCCCTGAGGGTGGTCAGGCGCTGCCCAGGCTCCCAGGGAATGGTCTTGGGCTGCCAGAGCTCCAGGAGGGTTTGGACAATGCTCTCAGGGACAGGCTGGGACCACTGGGCTGACCTGTTCAGGACCAGGAGTTGATCCATGATCTTACGTGTCCCTTTTAACCCTGATTTCTCTGATATTCTCTGATTCTAAGGCTGTCCAGGTGTCTCAGGGTCCCTCAAGCCCCAGGACTGTGCTGTGAGGTCTGGGCTGCTGCCCTGGGACCTGTCCCTTGTCATGTCCCCAAAGAACAGGGGCTCACAGCCCTGCAGCAGCTGAGGGACCCCAGAGGGCAGGGCTGGGACCAGGGAGGTTCATCTTCACCTGAGCAGTGGGATGGAGACGGCCCTGGGCAGCTGATGATCGCTCAGTGCCCCCAGCGATCCTGATCCCCATCCCCGAGCAGGAGCAGCTCATCCCTCGGTCCCAGACCCCGCAGGTCCTGCTGCTCCCACCGAGCTGCCTCAGCCTCTGAGCCCTCCTCCGTCTGCATCCCCTAGTAAAGAACACTTCCTCCCCCTCCTGGCTGCTCTAATTCCATCCTTCCATGGCATTAACTCCGCATTCCTGCTCTCCCACCGTCAAACATTTTCATTTCAGCTCCTTTCCCGCATCCCGTCTCCACCTGTCTCCATCCAAAATTCCTCATGCCATAAAAAGTTCCAAACCTTTAGCAGCAGCAGGTTGCAAACAGAACAGAGAACTTCACGTTAATCCAAAGGGGGCTGGCAAATCCAAAGAAAAAGGAAAGTTTCTGTTTGATGCAGAGCCATCAATCTCCCTGCCTGGGGACTGATTTCACAGCTCAGCTCAGACAAGTGCTCCGGGGGGTGCAGCCCTGCCTTCATCCCCAGCCATCACCCTCCTCACACCCTTCTCCCAGGCTGACCAGCAGCCAGGGCTGTGCTCTCAGGGAAGGCAGCAGGGTGGGGGCACTGGCTGGGCCAGCATCACCCCCTTCCCAAAATCAGAGTGCTGCTGCTGCAGTGAACTTCCTGCTCACTGCAGGAAGCTTTTGAGCACATGGAAATCTTCTCTTCCCTTTCAGTGCTGATGCAGATAATTCTGTAGAGAAATTTGTTGGAAAAAAAAAATAAATTTGCCCAATGCAATGGCCCTGTCTGTGGCAACAGCAGCAGAGCAAGTCCAGCCTCAACCTCCCTGGCAGGAGCCTCTTGGGATAGCAGATCTGATCCTCATCCCTCCATTGTGTCAGCTGAGATCTGTGCAAATTCGGATTAGAAATAAAGAAGAAGAAAAGAAAGCTTTAGACGTACAGAGGAATGTTTTCTGTGTTTATTTACAAGCACTCCTGAGCTGTGAGAGTGGAGTTGCCATTAAGTATTAACTAGACAGGTATTAGCAATAGCCCATGTCACTGCTCTAAAGGAAATCAATAGACAACATAAATGCAAAATCAAAAGGTTCTTCCCCTGACGGTGTCATCTTGCCAGCACTGAGCAAATAAACCCCAAAGCACCTTTCACTGCTCCCCAGTCCCTCCAGCAGACTGGAATTGCATGGATGGCCCGGGACACGTGGGCCAGAGATCCCTGTGGGTCAGAGATTCCTCTGATCAGAGACCAGGCAGGGCAGCACAGCCCTTGGTCCGTGCCTGGCTGGACTGGTGCAGGGTCAGATGTCCCCATTGGGGCAGGGACAGTTGTCCCCATTGGGGCAGGATCAGTTGTCCCCATTGTTGCAGGGTCAGATGTCCCCATTGGGGCAGGGTCAGATGTCCCCATTGGGGCAGGGTCAGATGTCCCCATTGGGGCAGGGTCAGTTGTCCCCAGTGGTTCTGGCCGTGCCTGCTGGCCCTGGGCTCGGGCACACTGAGCAGCAGGAGCCCTTCCCTGGTCCCCGTGGCACCAGCACAGGCACGGGCAGGTTCTGCTGGGCTTGTCCCGAAGGATGAGGAGATCTCCCAGGACACACAGGAGCAGGGCAGCTCTTCCCCTGCTCTTTACAGGGTGCCAATGTAACCCCAGGGGCTGGAAGAGCCAAACCTTTACCTGCTGCAGGTTCTGCAGAGGTCTGGGCAGGGCAGGGCACATCCACGGGTGGAGCATCCCGACATGTGGAGAATCCCGACATGTGGAGCATCCGGGGCTCATCCAGGGCCAGCCCCAGCAGGACACGGTGGGTGCAGTGCCCACTGCCCACCCCGGGCTGGGTGTGCCAGACCCTTGGGTGGCCCCGGGGCTGTGCTGCCTCCTCAGGGAGCAGCTCCATATGTTTCATTTTGCTCCCTGCTAGGAAATCACATTTCCTTTCAAGGCTGAATTTCTCCAGCCTCCACTTGCAGGCATGTGAAGAACGACGATTATATTTTTAGGAAGTGTGATCGTTTGCTGGGGAAAAGCATCCAGAACACATAACATATCGAGAGAAGTTGCCTCATTAGATTAATTAACTTGTGCAGGCGAAGCCTTACACGCCAGCTCTGCAAGGAGCAGAGCCCCAGCTGCCAGCACTGCCTGGGGAGGGGAAGTGCCCGATGCTGCAGGAATGTTCTGCTTCCCATGGGCCTGCAAAGCCCAAAACCCGGCCTTGGAGCCAGCCCAGAGAACGGAGATGCTCCAAGGTCACAGAGGCGCTCCAAGATGCTCTACTCTGGACTGGGAGAGCTGGGAATGTTCCCCTGGAGAGGGGAAGGATCCAGGGAGAGCTGGGAATGTTCCCCTGGAGAGGGGAAGGATCCAGGGAGAGCTGGGAATGTTCCCCTGGAGAAGGGAAGGATCCAGGGAGAGCTGGGAATGTTCCCCTGGAGAAGGGAAGGATCCAGGGAGAGCTTCCAGCACATTCCAGGGCCTGAAGGGGCTCCAGGAGAGCTGGAGAGGGACTGGGGACAAGGGATGGAGGGACAGGACACAGGGAATGGCTCCCAGTGCCAGAGGGCAGGGATGGATGGGATACTGGGCAGGAATTTTCCATGTCAGGGGTGCCAAGGTGGGACCCCTTCCCCAGCTCTGGGCCACCTTCCCACACTGCACAGCTCGCTCCCTTCCAACCACCAGCCCCATAATTCAATGTCAGGGGGGCTTATGTAATATTTAGGTGTGTATTACACTAAATTAATCTTAACATGAAAAATCTTTTGATTACATAGTGTGTTTTTGTCATTGATTGATTAATTCATTTATTCATATAGTAATGCTATGTCCAACTTCTATTTATATTCAGTTGTAAGAGAAAGTTCCTATTCATGTCAGAGGAGATGAATTAAAATAGTTATCACTGGTATTTGCCAGCCAGAACTGTTTCAGAAGGTCCCTTTACAATATGTGCTCTCATTCCTGTACAAGCTGCTTGCCAGAATCCCCACAAATTCTCATCCTCCCCACGGAAGCTGAAGAGCCTGGAGGTGCTGATCCCTCCCAGCACAGAGAGATCAGGGGAGACCCCACGGACAGGGGAAACCCCAGTGCCCAGGGAACCCTCAGTGCCCAGGGGAGCCTCAGTGCCCAGGGGAGCCTCAGTGCCCAGGGGAGTCCCCACGCCTGGGGAGCAGGGCCTGGGACATCTCCAGGGTGAGGAGAAGGCCAAAGGGAGGGTGGCACCGTGTGACACACGGGTCCCTGGCACTGCCACACCCTGGGAGCTGCAGTAGTCACCCCTGGAAATGAAGTAGCCACCCCTGGAGCTGCAGTAGCCACCCCTGGCAGCAGCACTGCAGGGCTGAGCCAGAGGAGAGCCTTGGTTGCCTGCCCTGATGCAGGAAAGATTCCTCTTAATTTAGAAATAATGCTTAATTAATTGTGATTCTTTTATGTGCTCTAGCATTAAGGCTGCACGGGTGTCACCAGTGTGACACGTGTCCCCTCAGCCCCTCTCCCTCCTTCCCAGCCGCACAGGGTGTGGGGGAGTCACCAGCTCCATGGGCATCTCCCACCCACCAGCCACGGCAAAACTTGGGAGCCTGACCCCAACCCCTGTCCCTTGTCCCCAGCCCCTGTCCCTCGTCCCCAACCCCTGTCCCTTGTCCCCAACCCCTGTCCCTTGTCCCCAGGGCTCAGCAGCCCCTGGCTCATTCCCCAGGATGCAGCAGGCTGGATCCAAACACACACAGCGAAGCCATTGGGAAGTGGCTGTGTACACACGGAATGCACCTTCTGCTATTTATGTGTGTTTTCCTAAATTAAAGGGAATATAAAACCTGTGAGAAATCTACTTGGAAACATTCCCCTTTTGGGTAGGAAAACACTTCAATCCAAGTGATATTAACAGGGAGAGGAGAGGAGAGGAGAGGAGAGGAGAGGAGAGGAGAGGAGAGGAGAGGAGAGGAGAGGAGAGGAGAGGAGAGGAGAGGAGAGGAGAGGAGAGGAGAGGAGAGGAGAGGAGAGGAGAGGAGAGGAGAGGAGAGGAGAGGAGAGGAGAGGAGAGGAGAGGAGAGGAGAGGAGAGGAGAGGAGAGGAGAGGAGAGGAGAGCTCTGGGTGCCCGATGTGGCAGCAGCACCAGCCCTTAGCCCTTGGGCACAGGGTGTCCACGGTGCCCTCTGGACAATGGAACACCCTGGAGAGCAGTACCCAAATCCTCCGGGATGCTGGGAAAAGAGCAGAGGTGTTGCAGGGCTGGACACTCAGAGGGCTGTGGGGTTGTGGAATAACCATCAGGGAATTCCAAAGGGACTTGAGCACCTCCAGAAGTGAAATCTCTTTCTTCCATCAAGCTAAGAGCCCTGAAGAGCCAGGCCAGGCCGGTGGCACAGGCACGAGTTTATTAGGTGGAGATAATTAAAGATAATTAACACGCGGAACAACACCCCTGGGGGTGTGAAGGAGCTCGACTGGGAAGGGCAGGGGCTCCCTCCAGGGCAGCCCCACCCCACAGTGCAGCTGCTGCCAGGTGAGAGCTCTGCAGCCGTGGATGGCCCGGGACAGAGGGGAGCACGCCCAGGTACGGCTCAGGTGTGCTGCAGCCAGCCCTGCCCAGCTCCCGTGTGCCCAGTGCGGGACACTGCCAGCGCTCAATTAGCACCTGCTGGTTAATTAGCCCCCACAATTAATGCCTCTCCGGGCTGGTCTCTGCTCTCGCAGGGTTGGGGGGTCCAGTTCTGGGGCTCAGTTCTGCTCCCCAGTCACAGCCCAGGGCTGGTGCTGGCACAGGCACGGGGCAGGGCAGGGGGCTGCACTCTGCCCCTCTCCCTGCTTCTGTGCCCCTGCTCAGACACACAGATCACACCAGAGCTGCACGTGGGGAGGCTGGAAAGGGCTCCTGCACTGAGCCATGGCTGCCTGACCTGCAGGGACCCCTGGGCCAGGCACAGAGCAGAGCAGCCAGGGCACCACAGAGCTCCTGGCACTCGGTGTGGAGGCTCCTGGACTCGGTGTTGGTTCCTGGGACTGGGGTTGGCTCCTGGACTCACTGTGGAGGTTCCTGGACTCAGTGTGGAGGTTCCTGGGGAGCAGTACCAAGGCAGTGCAGGGTTCCCAGGAATCAGAGCCCTGCTGGAGCAGCACCCCCAGGACACGATGCTGCCCTTGTACTCCTGCCCTGCCCGTCCTGCCCCTCAGCTCCGCCCCAGCTGCAGCCTGTGGGATGTGGCACAGCAGACAAGCAGCATTTGTGCTCTCACCAGCCCATCCCGACCCGACTGAGCAGCCAGAGCTGAACTTCCCACGTTTTTCTGTGCCAGGAAATGGAACCTGAGGGCCTGGACACCAGCTCATCCTCGTGCCCTTGCTCTCCTCTTGGTCTGCAGGGCTCCTCCAAGAGCAGGGCTTTGCACTCATACACTCCGTTCTGTTCATCAGTATTTCACTTAAGCAGGTGTAGGAATCTCCATTTTCATGCAAATCCCCCCGCAGCCAGGCAGGTGCATTTCCTGCTCTCTATTCATCATCCCGAAATCCAATCACTTGGCTTGTGTGCTTGCAGCTGGTTAGGGGCTGACCCAATGTGCACTTGAGCATGGATTTCAGGTCTGGGCAGCAGACAAATAGCTTATTTCCCCCCTGGCCTTTATAGAATTAAATGCAAGCCCCTCTGTGTTGGTGCAATGTTCGTGTTGCAGGATCAAGCATTTAGGAGTCAGGAAATTCCATCACTTAAGGTTACTCCAGCAATGCCAAGCTGAGGCATCACCCATTTGATGTGTCTTTTTTGTATACCTAAATATTAATAACTGAGCGATAAAATAGACAACATTAAAATACGGCAGCATTTCAGACTATTGAAACAAAGGGAATTGTGGCAGGAAATCCCTCGTGTGTGCTCAGAGCCCTTGGAGATGTCCTTGCCTAGCCTGACAGGCAGGCTGGAGCAGCACGGCTGGGGTGACTCCTCCCCATGGGGTGATTTTCCACCATTATTGCAGGAAAAGAGCTCAAACCCAGAGGTTTTGGGAGGGGGTTGGAGGCTGCTGCCCCCAGAACTTGGCCATTCCCCAGGAGCATCCCTGGGTGGGGTCACCCTGCACAGGGATTTCAAATGCAGCAATTCTGTTTCCTCCTCTTCGTGGGTCAAAAAATAAAACCTGAAGTTTTCCACGGGGGAAAAGCTCTGTTCCCCGTGCCAGGAGTTACCGTGGCTCCCAGCTGGCAGTGCCAGGGTGGGCACCCAAGCTGTGGTGGGGCTGGGAACCAAACCTGCTCCGGGCAGGGAAAGGCTCTGCCCTCTCTGTGCCAGCCCTCAAACATCAGCACGATCCTGCTGCTGCTTCAGAGATTCTGGTTTGTTTTGGCTTGTTTCAAGCAGAGAAAATATTTGTTTCCTTTATTACCTTTGGAATAGACAAGAACAGCAATTCTTTTCTTTTTTTCCTTTTTTTTTTTTCCCCTGGAGAACAGAGGAACAAAAGGGATGTGACCTTTGGGAATGGGCCAGACATGAATTGGTTTGATCACAGAGAGACTCAGAGTCACCTGGTCCAATGGAAGGTGTCCCTGACCATGGCAGGGGGCTGGAGCAGATGATCCTTAAGGTCCCTTCCAACCCAAACCATTCCATGATTCTGTGATTTTGGTCACTCACTGACTCTTCCACGTGAGAAGGACGAAAATCTCATTATAAGGGGAGAACCCAAAATCCTGCTGGGATGAATTCCCCTCCCCAAGGCAGGACCTGCTGCTTCCCATGGCTGTGGAACTGCTGCTGGCTGGGGAGCTGGTGAGGATGCAGCCCTGAGCTCAGATTCCAGAGGTGCACATCTTATTCCTGTCCAGCAACATCTTATTCCTGTCCAGCAACATCTTATTCCTGTCCAGGAACTTCTTATTCCTGTCCAGCTGCTGCAGCTGCTGCGCTCTCAGCACAAAATAATATTTTTTCAAATGAAGTAGCAGAAAACAGCTTTACATTTTTGTTATCCCTTCCAGCACAAAATAAAAAATGCCTGTGCTGCCAGTACCTGATTCAATCAAGTGGAGCACGCTGGATACCCACGGGCTACACACACTGGAAAGAGCTGACTTGTATTTTAATTAATAATGCGATACAGCGTCTGCAGACCCCGGCCTCTGGCAACACTCTTGCCTTGCTTCATTATTTGCTGTAAACAATTTCCAAGCGATGTGCAGACAACCCTATTCTTTAATTTCTGCTAATTCATAACACCAGCAAAACGCGGGGTTTTTCTCGTGCAATAAAACAAGCGATTCAACCTCCTCCCACCTCGTGCAGGAGTTCAGACTGGTTGGACTTCAGAGCAAAACCTCCAGCACTGCTGGACAGGGATCCCACGGGGGCGGGCAGGGCTCTGGGGGAAGATGCAGGAGGTGGCTTTGGGGGGACGAGGAACAGCCCCAGTGTGGGGTGCAGGAGCTGCCCCCCTCCCCAGGAGCTGAATTCAGGCTGCAAAGGGAATGGGATGTTTGTTTATCAACCAAAAGTTTTCTCACTTTGACTCTCCCAGCCCTCTGGGAGGTGACTGAGTGGCCAAGGGGGGCTCAGTGGCCAGCTGGGGTTAAACCCCTCACCTGCCACTCACCTTGGCTCTGCTCTGGCCAGCCGTGCTGCTCACCTGACAAACCTGGCCCTGCCCAAACCCAGCCCAAATCCCATTCCTGTGCCCGTGGGGGTGCATGGGGGTTCATGGGGGTGCACACTGTCCAGCCGGGCAGAAGGCTGGCATGCACAGGCAGAGTGGAGGGTGTTGTGTACAGCCTGACAGGTACAGGCACCATTGCTCTGTCTGTGTTCTGGCATTGTTCTCCCTGCTGCTTTCCCAGAATCATCACAGCTGGAAGAGTCGTGAGATCACCTCATCCACCCATCAAGAGTTTTGCTGCATTAATTAATTAATTTTGCTGCATTGATAATCCTTTCACCTTGTGCATTTAGTTCTGGAACTCCAGGATCAGTTTTGCAAACAGCCACACAAATGCACCCAGAAAGAGCTGTGGTTTGTATTTCCCTGCATCCCTCGAGACCCTCCCCAGACACCCCTGGATTGTGCCTCAGCCTCCCGTGTGATGAGCAGCAGTTTGATCCCAGCTCCTGATGAAAGCCCCGACACCACAAATACAGGAAATTAGGGTGACACAGAACACGCAGCCCTGCTCGGCTGTGCTGTAATTACACAACTTCTAACAATTAAGTGCTCGCTGATTATGTGCTGAAAGGAAGCTGAACACTATCAGATCGCATCGCTGCTGATTTATTGAGTTATTATTGGCCACATCCTCAAGCTCTGACTGCTCTTCCTTTATCAGAACTCCTCATTTAACTGGATGAAGATGAAGAATTTTGCCCTGTAGTGTTTTAGGCCAGAGTGTGTAATCTCCAAACCTTTTCAAATGCTATTTATAATCCTGAAGCATATTGTTTTATGCTTGTTGAGTTTTATAAACAACTATTTTTCCTGCAAGGATAAAAATAAAGTCAGCCAATGGCTTCTGCATTGAAGTCGGGTCACCACAAAGTGCAGTAGGCAGGAATTTAAAAGGTCTGGTTTTACAATTTATTGAAGGCAAATGAAAAGACTCCTGAAAGTTTCCCTATTCCGTGTGCACTGCAGTACATCATGTATAAAATAAGGTCACAGATGCATTATCTCCATTCTAGACATCAGGCACGGGATGAAACAAAGCTGACAAGCCATTTACTGAGTGTTTTCTTTATTAATATCACAAACTTAATTCAGCTGCAAAAGACTCTTTGCACAGAGCATGCCATTGACAAAAAGCTACCAGACAATCGTAAAGAGAACGAGATAAGCGATCTTCATCATTATTATTATTTATTCCCTCTCCTCCCTTTTCCCCCATTAAACATTTCATTTGGAAAGTCACTGGGGAAAAAGGAACGGGAGGAAATGCGTTCTGCTTTCCCATCTGAATATCCTTAAGTCACATATGTTACAATGTATTTGCATTTTTAAATAAATACCCCTCGCAAAAACAGATTAGGAATGGTTATTTATGTCCTCCAGAGCTGCTCCAGCCCGCAGTGCTGTCAGAAGGTCAAGCATTGCCTCTAACTGGGCTGCGCTCACCACGACCTGCAAGTTCCGTCGATAGCGACCCCGTGGCTGCAAGTCTTGGAGAGTTAATCACGACCCGACAGGGCCCGGGGCTGGCATTTCCTCACTCAAATGTACACAGACAATGAGCAGCCCGAGCCATCCGCAGCTGCCTGCCCAAAGCAGCCGCGGATCTCAGCGGGCTCCGCTCCGGGCGCTCCCCGGGATGAGCAAGGCAGGGAAGGAGGCGAGCGATGGATGCAGCCCGAGCTGCCGGCGTTTGTGGCTGCCATTTGCTCCATATTGCAAGGGAAAGGCATCGTCTGCGTCATCTGGAACTTAATTACGGTCTGCCACCAGCCAAAGCTGGTTTGAAGCCTCTCTTAGAGAGGGTTCGTGAAACACAACAAGAAAACGGGGGGGATTCTGTGCTCCAAAGGGAGCTGACCCAAACCCCAGAGCCCCTGGAGGTGATTGAGTCAACTGAGACTGGGGACACAAACCTGAGACCTGGCAAACCAGGCACCGTGAAATGTTAATTAGCACATTCCAAAGTCAATCTTATTGCCAGCCCTGATTCTCGGTTTTTCTGAGACCTTTGCCATAAAAGCTGAAGCCTTTGGGACTGGACCTTTGCCCTCAGGTGTTCCCTATGTTTGTGATCCCCATCCCCTGATCTCGTCTTTGCTTCCTGCCTATCCTTGGATAACATTGCTTTTGGACACTGCTTCATGGACCAACGGATTAAAGGCTATCCTGGCAGCCCATTGCACCCCTCCCTTTATTATTTACAGCCACGCTGTCACCCAGCTAAGCCGGTAATGCTGTCACAAGGGGGGAGAATCCCCAGGGACACGACACCCCAAGGGACACCATTCCTGCTGCTGGGAGCCCCGTGTGGCCATGGTGGCCTAAAGGACACAATTCCTGCAAGTTTTCCTCTGGTCTGATGGAGCAGACACAAACCATGGAAGGAGAGAGAACTGCCTGCAGCAGGAAAGCCAAAGTCAATGCTAAGGACAATGAAGGACAGGATTTCACCATCCCTGGCTCAGGGATGCTTTTGGAAGGACACCTGAGTGGGACACACCTTGCAGGAGCTGTTCCTGCTGGCCCTGTGCTCACCTGGGGCACCTGCTCCCCCCTGCCCTCATTAAAGACCACCCTCCTCCCCCTAATTAAAGCTGCTCCTGCAGAAGGCAAAGCCCACAAGACCCGTGGCCATCTCCGGGTGCTGGTGGCCCTCAGGGGCTGTGGGCAGCCAGCAGCTCTCCAGCAGCACCGTGTGATCCTCCTGGGATGGTGCCAGGCAGGGGGGACAGTGCCCTGCCAGGTCCCCCACCACGGTCTGGCTGAGGGGCTGGCAATGGCCATGGACCTGCTCTGCCCTCTCTGCTGGGCAGTGGCTCTGCTCCAAGGGGGAATTTTGCAGATTTGAGAGCTCTTGGAGCACTGCAGATGTGACAGAAGAGGCAGATGGTTTGGAGATGGTGCCCAGCTGGTGATGGGAGTGCCCAGAGCGACCGTGGTGACAGGAGCAGCCTGGGTGAGGGTACCTGTGAGCCCCCCAAGCTGCTCTCTCAGGGGAGCAGGGCTGGGCTGGGTGCTCCAGAGCACATCCACAACCTCCCACGGGCAGTGGGGCTGTGAGCAGGGGAGAAGCCAGAGCCACCTGGGCCATGCTGGGACACTGCAGTGCCCACAGCCACCTCCTGGCAGCCCCTGGCCACACCACTGGTCCCTGCTGTGCCCCAGGAGGGCCTGGAGAGGCAGAGGCTGCTCAGGAGAGGAGGCTCCATGTGTCACTGGAGCTGTGGCTGTTTCCTCAGCATATTTGCCCTCCCACATATCTACTCAGAGGCTCAAAGGAATTATGCTGGATACAGAAAAGGGGGAAAAAATCTCAGGGAAAAAAAAGCTTCCCTTTTCTCTCCACGCTTGAAAAATATGCCCAAGTGATGTCTCTTTTTTGGTATTTCCCAGTGCTGGGAGCCAGGAAAGGCAGCCCGTGCCCTTTCCATGCCTGCTGCTGGAATGAAGTGCCCATCAGCTCAGCCCCTGGCTGTGCACGGCACCGAGGGCTCCTTTTAAGCACACTTCACCTGCCAGCACGGGGCTGTGCCTCCAGTGCACGAGCAGGCAGGATTGCTTCACATCTGCACTTTCATTGGAAACATTTATTCAATCAAAGGGGAAAATAAATGTGGTCCCTCTGCTCTGTCAAGTATAAACTGTTATTGATCCCCTAAATGAAATTTGTCCATGCTGATCGATCAAACACATTATCCTTTTTCCCCAGTCCATTACCAGCAATTGGAAACTCTCAGGCATCAATAGCAGCTTGACCACACACAGCTGCACGTTCAGCCTCTGCTCCCCAAACCTGAATTATTCCTGTCACCCTCCTTCCCCTCCAAACACCAGCATCTCAGCATTATAACCACATTTTTTCCAGGCTGACGGGTAGAAAATCTAAATTTCATAAAATGCTGGGGATCAGTTGTGTTGTGTTAAACTCCAGCACTGTGGTAACAACCGAGTGACAGCGTGGGGACTGCCCCAGTGCCCAGCCAGGCTCCCCAGCAGGGCCCTGGGGATGTGTCCCAGCATCAGCCCATGGCTCCCTGCCAGGCCACATCCACTGGAGCAAACTGGTGCACTTCAGTATTTCCTAGGAGTGCATTTCTGACAGCCCTGGTATTTACCAGGAGTGTTCCTGCTGCCTGGCACCGTCCCCACTCACATGGCTTAGCCTGGCAGTGCTGGGCAATGGCTGCACCCACTGCTCTCACTGGGCTTGTCCCCCCCACACCTCTGCACGGCTCTGGGATCCCACGGAGCTGGCCAAGCCCTGAGCCCAAAGGCAGGGCCACAGAGCCACCCTGCAGCTCCCTGCCAGCCCACAGGCACCATGCCCTGCTGCTCTTCTCATTCCCAGCACAGGAATGTCACCTTCCATCACAATGTCACCTTCCACCTTCCAATGACTTCCAAGGGCTGTCCCCTTCTTTGGCTGCCCCACCCCAGCACAGCCCCAGCAGGATGTGCCATCCCTGCCCACCCCTGTCCCTGTCCCTGTCCTGGAGAACCCAGTCTGGAAGTGCCAGGGAAGTGCCAGGGAAATCCCAGCTGGCTGAACCAGGGCCTGCAGCAGCTCCCGGGCACGAGGGGTTGGCTCACTCGTGTTCTGGGTGTGGGATTGTCACAAAGTGCCCAGGGCAAGGGAAGTGATCCAGGACAGGGCAGAGCCTGGAGCAGCCTGGTGTGCTGGAAGGTGACCCTGCCCTGGCAGTGGGGTGGGACTGGGTGTTCTGCAGAGTCTCTTCCAACCAAACCATTCAGAATAATAATTCTGAGGCCTGACATGAGCTCATGGGGCTGGAGGTTCTTTTAATCCTCAAAAAGAACCTATAATGGCCACCACGAGGGGCTCGCTGCTGCTGTCAATAGCTCAGATGTTTGTCTTTTGTCTTGCTGATGGGTAATAATTTTCTGAGCGAGCTCGGGGAGCAGTGACTCTTTTATTAGAACTAATAAGGGAGGGAGTCACAGCCCTTTAAAAATCACTCAGGAAATTATTACTGTCAAGTCTTTCTTGCCTCACCCCTCAGAAGGAACGTGGTGAGGAGTTAGGATGCTCTGCATGATGTCAGCTCATGGATTTGCTGCCACGTGTGCTCAGGACCCCCTCAGTGTCGTGCAGCTTCACTGGAGGTAATAGAAGCTCCAAGAGTGCATTGTTTCCAGTGTCTAATTTTGTCTAAATATGGCCAAAATCACACACCAAGGGAATAAACCACTGTGAAACAATTTGGGTTCTTTTTAGCACCTGCTCAAGCACAGAACACACAGATCCTGAGAAGTGGTGAAAGGCAGCTCTGGCTCTGTGCAGAGGGAAGAGCCAAGTGCTGGTCCTGCCCCTCTGCCCCGGAGCCAACCTGCCCTGCCTGGGCTGCTGCTCTGCCCCGGGGAGCTGGGCACAGGACAGCAGGGATCTGCACCCTGGGCTCCCAGCTGGCTACAGGGACCCACAGCCTGACAGAGCCAGGGCCAGGGCCAGAGCCAGAGCCAGAGCCAGAGCCAGAGACAGAGACAGAGACAGAGACAGAGACAGAGACAGAGACAGAGACAGAGACAGAGACAGTGATAGAGCCAGAGACAGAGCCAGAGATAGAGACAGAGCCAGAGACAGAGACAGAGCCAGAGATAGAGACAGAGCCAGAGACAGAGACAGAGCCAGAGACAGAGACAGAGCCAGAGACAGAGACAGAGCCAGGGCCAGAGCCAGAGCCAGAGCCAGAGATAGAGACAGAGACAGAGATAGAGCCAGGGCCAGAGATAGAGCCAGAGCCAGGGCCAGGGCCAGGGCCAGGGCCAGAGACAGAGCCAGAGATAGAGACAGAGACAGGGCCAGGGCCAGAGACAGAGATAGAGACAGAGCCAGGGCCAGAGCCAGAGCCAGAGCCAGAGCCAGAGACAGAGACAGAGACAGAGACAGAGACAGAGACAGAGACAGAGACAGAGACAGAGACAGAGCCAGGGCCAGGGCCAGGGCCAGGGCCAGAGCCAGAGCCAGAGCCAGAGATAGAGCCAGGGCCAGGCCAGAGCCAGAGCCAGGGCCAGGGCCAGAGCCAGAACCAGAACCAGGGCCAGAGACAGAGACAGAGACATTTTCCTGCAAGGAGAGCAAAACCCTCCCCCATCCGTACCAAGAGTGCATCTCCTGATCTCACACATCTCTGAAGGAAGCTGTCCTTGGCCCAGCACAGAGCCAGCCCTGTCCCTGCATGGACTGGCCTGATGGTTCATGCCCTGCACAGACCTGGACCATATTCCAGTCTGAATTCATCCAGG